>NC_041385.1:237557669-237593281 GCF_002162155.2 Triticum dicoccoides | reverse complement strand
TGGACACGGCGGCACGGCGTGGGGTTGACGGAGGGCGTGGCTACGGTGAGGGGGTGGCGGCGATGGCGTCGGCCATGGCGTGGGAGAGCGAGGGAGAGGAGCTGGAGAGGAGAGGGGGTGTCTGGGGGGGTCGGGGGAGAGAGGGAGACCGATTCATGGCGTTAGCCGGGCGAGGGAGGCGGCGAGGCGGCGAGCAGGTGCGTGGCACCCATGCGGTGCTCGCCGTCGAGCACCTGCCTGCCTGCCTGGCCGGCAAGCAGCTCGCTGGCGCGGTGCTGGGCTGGGCCGGCAGGTGGGCCGGGTGAAGGCGCCAGGTAAGTTTTTTCCATTTTCTTTCTGTTTCTGTTTTTTTTATACTTCTGCAACTTTGTTGAATTAAATAAAATACTTAGGCAACTCCAAAATCACCAAACTACTCCTGGTCCATAGTTGGATTATTTCCAACATGAAACATTTTAGTTTGGAGTTATTTGAGCATTTAAATATTTTATATAATTTTAAATGCCCAAATTCAAATACTTATGATTTAATTCAAAAACCCTAAGCTGGCCTAGGAAAATGTGCACCACTTTTGGCAGAGGTTCTGAACCAAGACAAAAATGATGGGCATTTTAGAAGGGCATTTCAGGTTCATTGAAAAAGTTTTTAGTAAACCCTAATTGGTTTCAGAGGGGACTGGGGGTTCTGTCATCCCCATTTCAGGTTTCTGATGAAAGAGTAAACATGATGCAACACTCTAATGCATGGCTAACTAGGATGTGACACATATATCCTCATCAATCAACTTTATAAATTTCTAACCCGCGCATCGAGCAGGTCACTTTGCTAGTTGAAATTTTAACTCTGCTTTTTTTCTAACACATATGTTTGAAGGTCAGTCATGTGTTCGGTCCTCTGATCTGAGGCGAGCTGACAAGTTATGAGGCAAATAGTATTAGAAATATCATTCTTCTCCACAAGGATCTACTAGTACTTTGATCTCTGTATATTACAAAACACCCCATGTGTTTAAGGCATTGTCGGTCTCATGATTAAATCACAAGAAGTTCGAGCACTGTATGACTCTGCACTAGGCAGGAACAAATATTCAGATGTTTTCAGATGCATCAGAGAAGTCAGCATCTAACAGTAGTAGATATTTAGAAGAACAATTTGTCCTCAACTGCCACTATATTAGTCTAAATAATCTACACTGTTTATCTACTGCTATTCTAAAAGAACAATAACATCTTACGGATGCACTTTTTATATCTGAAAAAACAACAAAGAAGATGAAGAATAGTACTTGGGTTCTAGACGATCGGCCGGTAGCACGTAAGCTTTCGATTGGCAAGGACGCAAATATTGGTTGATTTGATGCCCTCCCATCCATGCTGGAGACATCGCCACCGAAAATCTGTGCCACCGCCGGCGGCTCCATTGCCGCCATCTGCCCCGCGAATTCCTCCCTTGGGGACTGGTCGAGACCTATCCCTAGAATAGTTCCCATGTTTCTTTCCTTACGATCCTTCTTCTCACAATTCACTTACTTGCGGGCCCTGACTCCTTTCAATAGGGACCTAAAAATAATTCAACACTGCCCCAAGGTATATCTTTGAACAGCACTGACAACATGCAAGAACAGAGGTTTTTTTTTGTGAAAAACACATCACGGTTAGGGAAATTCCCCATTTCTCTTCTCTCTCATTCCACTATTCTTTATCTCTTGTTCTGGCGACTCGCAACCCTCCCGTGGACCCCCTCTCGGAAAATCACTCTCCACCAAGATCAACGCATGTTTGCTCTTCATAATCTCATTTCTCTACCGATCCGTAGCTTCTAGATCGTACCTTTGCCGAAACTACAACCCTAGGCTAAGCTTTTGTTCCCCAAATCCTCAGACACGCTGGATCTACTAATTCTTAAGCAGTAGAAGGATTCTAAGACTAGGTTGCTACTGTTGTTTTTGTTCAAATGATTAAACTGTTTACCCTAGTGTCAAAATCTTAGCCTATTTATAGATTTATCCCTACTGCACCGAATCCTGCACCAGGAACTGGTTTGGGATGGTTTGCTTCCTTCCCACCTTCACAACACAGCCGTGCAAAATGACTCCAGGTGTAGAAATACTTTTTTGTGACTGCATCTCTGGGAATTCTTCAGTCAACCTTTGCCCCTTCCTATTTTGCTTGTCAGTGCAGCTGTAGGAACTCTTCAGTCAATCTTTTGTTTGTGACAGCAGCTGTAGGAATTCCATTTTGATGTTACCTCTTATAGGATTATTATTTTTGGCGGCCACAACATAAGTTTTATTGCGGATCCGGATCCATCGATATAATTTCTAGCACTATCATGTATACACTTCGTGCATGTGCATCACAGCTGCACAAATGTGGCTAAACTAGCGCAACAATTATTACATGTGAAATTTTGAATTTCAATAGTATCAGTGCTAGCAATCGAAGATGATTCAGCCACATCATAGCATTTTTACTTGCAGTACATCATTTTCACCTAACAACATCTGGTGATTTTAAATATAATAGGGGATGGATGCGTCTTGGCAGCCATAAGAAAAACGCTACTCTCTTTTTGTTATCCGTCCCCCTACTATTGTGATGATGTCCAGTAGCCTTGCAGCTGCATTGCCCTATCTATATTGCTCAATAGTTTTCACTTAATTGCTTAACATTATAACACAATTAAAATTTCAAAATCAAATTGCAATGGACGAGTCTTGTCGATAGAGCCATTGGTCAATATACAATATGTTTTTTGGGGCCATGACAAGCTAATGTTCTGTTCTTCTTTTCAGCGTCACCTGTGTATAATTTCTTCCTGATACGCTTCATTTTAAAACTATACATGGTAAAATGGATTTAGGATGGTTGTTTCCTGATAGAGTGATATTCATGTGATTATCCTTGGTATGCTACACTGTTACTATTATGTCAACATGAAGCCTATAATTTTTGTGTTGTTCTGTGCAGATGAGTTCTGTAGATCTAAGCTTCCTCAATAAGAGGAGCAACCAGCAGTAGCTTGAAACTCAATTAAGTGAGCTAAATGCACCAAAGAGAGTAAAAGTAAGGACAAAAATTATATCCCCCAAAACTAAATTTACTTCAACTATTCTTTCTCCCCCCAAATACAAGACTTGAATTATAACATGTTTTGATTTTTCCCAAATGTAATTCATTCATTCTGTCCACCAGTCACTGAAATTAACCATATCAGTCTGCTAATCAAGTTTATATCTAAACTAAATGAGGAGCAGAAGCTGATAGTTCGTAAACTTGGGTTCGGTTCTTTGCTACATATCTCATGCAACTGCATATTGGATGCCATATTTGAATGGTTAGGAATGCAGTTCAACACAACTACATGCAGAATTGAACTAAGGAATGGTTTCAAGTTCCATTTCATCAAATCTGCTGTACACAAAATCCTAGGCATTCCATGTGGGCGTTTTCCAATACTAACAAAGCCTACAAACGAACTGTTGATCTCATGAATAAATTTCTTGAAACAACAAAACCAACCCCAGAACTTTTGCTCTCAATGTTGTCTGAAAATATATCAGAAGAAGCTTTCTCTAGGATTTTCATGCTCCTTATACTTTCCATTTTTATTGCAACCAGTTCAAAAGGAGTTTTGAGCAAAAAATACTACAGTGCCTTGGTCAATATTGAGTCAGTTCCAAAATACAATTGGTGCCTCTTCACCCTGTCATTCTTGGTTCATGATATAATAAAATGCAGTCAAGTCTAGGAAAGAAGAAATCAAATTTGCCAGGAGGTTCAAAGTACTATTAGTGGTAAGAAATTATTAGAATTTCATCATCTTTTTCAACTTTAGTTCATGTCAAAGACATATTCCAACTGGCTTTGGTTTTCTTCCAACTTTTTGGCAAAATTTTGTAGATTGCACAATTCTTGATCACTTCTGACTACAAGATTTCAAACAATACGTTCCCAAGACTTCCTTTGTGGTCAGCAACAATGCTCAGATCATTCATTGCTCTAGATACAAACCCTGGAGTGAGTCTTCAGTTTGGCAGGCTTGAAGTAAGAACAAAAGAGACATGTATCAACGTTAATTTTCTTTAATAGCACTCTTTTTCTCATGAAAATTAATTAGCTGAAAAACCGCTTCCATATTTCCTCCAAACAAAAACAGATGAAGCACATAACAGCAACTCCATTCACTGATTCTATGGATGAGTCAACTCTGCAATTACCTAAATCAATTCCGCTCTACATCAACAGCAAGCTGCCCTCGATTCACAACATACAGGTTTGGAAATCTAATACAGAAGCAACCTAGTAGGTTCTTATATTTTTTATGGTTGCTTCTTTCTCACTTCATACATTTTCAGTTCTCATCTTCTTCAAATCAGGAAAAGATTAAGCTTCAGTGTAGCTCTCAGAAATTTTGGCAAACAGTTTTAGTAAACTCTATTCCAACACTGGAATCTTATGTTGATGATGAACTCAGTTTATTACCCTCAAGTACTCCTTCCGAAGATGGACCTGCATATCCAACTTCTATAGTTCTAGCTCTTTCAGGAGTGCACTTGCACTACTGCAGGATGCTGCTAACGCGACACTACGATCAGAGACCCTTCGAGAAACTATGTGCGATGCAATAATCGCAAACGATGGTGTCAGAGAACTGCCAAAAATGTCCAAAATGTTTGCGATGACGTATGCATCAAACACGGTTCAGATTTTGGTTCCGTGTGCGATGCAGGGCATACGTTTCAATTCAATTAATTGTTTGTGATTAGGAGGAACAAAAGAAACGGGCGGCCAGATGGAGGTGTGTGCAATACACAACATACGATTCACTCGGATGAACTGTTTGTGATGAGGCGAAACAACAGAAACAGATGGGAAGATGAAGGTGTGTGCGATATACGGCATACAGTTCACTCGGATGAACTGTTTGTGCTGAGCCAAGAGAACAGAAATGGTTCAACTTAACAAGAAGTGTGTGATACGCGGCAAACAGACCTATAATCAAAAATGTGTGGGAAGACCGATAACAACACAGATGATTCCTGTTAACAAGCCGTGTGTGTTGTGAGCAAACAATTGCTGGTATACAATCGTCAGTGATTGATGAAATCATCACCGACGGGTTCCCTTGTTTAGTCCGTGTGCAATGTGATTTGCTCTGTCTACAGAGCATCAACAAATATACTTAGAAAGACAGCATTGCATAACCAAATTAAGCATACAATTAGACAAGTGACTACATAGATAACATTTTCACACAACAAAGTAAGCAATTACATGCATACTAAACTAGGAGAAACAAGGATCTAATAATCTACTTCTTCTTGTGACGACACTTGCCATTGCTCTGGTTCCGGCTGGATCCCTCGCCGTTTTGGGGAAGGAGGCACTTCGTCATGTTAACGATCCGCCTGTACATGTCATAGCACGTGTACGCCTCCTTGGCCGCGTACATGACGTGATCTTTGTCGAGTTTCTTCATCCAGACCGGGTGCCAGGCACGCTTGTTGTTGTTGCTGCAGGAATCCTTCATGTCTCTGTGGTAGGGGTCGATGATGGCCTCGGCAAGGTGAACCAGTGAGTGATCCTTGCTGCCCCAGATCTTGTATTGGCCCTGGAAGTCAACAAGATTCTGGCAGGCGATACCCGAATTCTTGAGCAGCTTGACATCATTGGTGATGTCGACCATAGGGAACATGTAGTGGGGGCTGTTGACAAACCTGGCGAAACACTTGCAAGGCCTTGTGGCCAGGCAGTAGTGGTAGACGAGGACGTGGTGGCCCACGCACATCTGGGCAATGGCGACCTTGGGAGAAGACCCAACACAAGCGCGGGTGTGCTCGATGTCGAACCCGACCACCTTGTACTTCTCGTCGGCAAGCAACGGCTCCATGATGCGGATGGAGTGCTCCACCCAGACCGGGTGGTTGGTGTACAACACCAAGAGCTCCTCGAACCTTCGGTGGGTGTCCACCACGACATGGATGGTGAACTGCTGCTCGTCGTTGGCAGCCGCTCGGAGTGCCATTGGAGCCGCGTAGGATAATCTCTAAGAATTTGTTGTGGTGGGTGTGCTTCTTGCAATGGTGGGGCGCGATCGAAAGGTTGACGAGACACAAGGGTTAAATAGCCGCAGTAACAAATAGAGGCCAGCCGGCCTGATCATCACATATTGTCACGACATTCATAGCGGAGGATTCCAGTGCATGCTTGACAACACCGCACTGCATTAAGGATTCCAGTGCCCACTTGACAACACCGCACCACAGTTTGACCATGCGTGGGCTCGAAGAGGCGCGAAATGTATCATCGGTGAGCCTGTTCCCGCGCTACCGCGCAGTTTACCACGCAAGCTTACCGCCTGGCTTGGTTTGCAACGCGTCATCTAGAAGAGGGACAAATCATGGGCGCTTATTGGCAAAAAGCTTTGTAAAAACGAAGTGTGTGGAATGACTTCAGTCGTAAGTTTACCCGTGGGTAATGAAGTCAAAGTTACACAGAAGGGTGATGATGGACACTCGAGTGCGATAATTAATTATGCGCTCTACAGGGCACAAGGTGGAAGAAACCATCTGTGTGCAATAATGTCCAAGATCGCAGTCGAGTTAGCTATACAGATCGTGTGCTGTGAGATCAACAAGGTAAACAGATTCGAGAATGGTTAATAAAATCAAACCTAAGACCATTGCATATTAAGTTCAAAATAGTGCTACCAATATACGAGTATCATGTGATGCCATTTGAACAATTGTACCACAAAGGCTCAAAATATTACAAGGTTCAGATTCCAGAGTTATATGGCTCAAATTCGAAGATTACAAGGTTTAAACTGATAGTAGAAATGAAATTCGGCTCATTAGCTACAAATGCTCGCGCTAATCCGCTGAACATGGATATCAGGAAGGTTCAAACTAATATTACCACTTCTAAGTCTGGTTTTGAAACCTCACAACTTTTGCAAAGGGGTCAGCCACTAAGAAGTCATGTATGGGGTTGACACGATGAGTTTCGATTACTCTGTCATCTGAAGTTCCCAAATGAAATTCAACATTTTTGGAGCCTATTCCATTATGCCGCAGGCGCCGGTGCTGATCAACAAACCATTCATTTTTCTGAAATAAATGTAGGCAAACCTCATTACCTTCAGCACCTTGATCTGACAACCAAGAACCTGGCGAATATAATCTCTGGTAAGGTCCCTCGATAGGAGTTCAAAGTAATTTCTGAGAGATGCAGATCTAGGCATTCGACATGATTGTTATATTGTATCTATCCACCATTGGGCCTAATCTCATCTACAAAAGAAGAAAACTTGTTAGTGCCTAGATGCAGTTTTGAACACTACTACATGCCTATTTGGTTTGCAGGATTTGTAAAATGCACTAACATGCCATCTTCGATCTGACATGATTAACATGGGCATTAACATGCCATCTTATATCTTCACAAGATGTTGGAGTGGATGAAAAGTTTCCCTAAGAAAACTAGTACAGATGAATCCAAAGGAGAAATGCATATGGATTGTAACCATATTGATCAAGAATTGTCATTATAAACTCGGAAAAGGAGAAATGTATGTACTGAAATCCTCCAAAAGAATCCTTCAGAAATCATAGTACATTGTCATTGTAAACTTGTAAAAAGGTGTCACAAATTGAACTCACTTATGGTTAACATTTAACAGGAAAGGAACATCACCTTGATATATAGCTTCTCCAGGCATGGAAAGCATCTCAGGAAAGTGACAACTTGCACCAGGTTGGGGCAGATAGATTCTAGTGCCAAGACCTTCACTGTGCATAGTTTCGCGGTCAAGCTTGTCGAAATCATTTTCTGAATGACAGATGAACAAACATCTTCAAAATTAGAAATAATGTTAACTTGTAGAAGGAGAAGTAGAAGGTGGATGTTGTACCTGAACGGTTATGGATCCAATAACAAGTTCAGAATATTGGTTAGACGAGTAGCCCAGCACTGTCAATTTTGGCGTAGAAATGACATTGATTCTTGTGGGACCTACTTGATCAAGTACAAGTAATCTCTCAAGTGCAGGTGTGTCCTCAATGACCATACTGTGGTACACATCTTGTGATGTCTTCCTGCCGAACCAGCAACACACATAAATAGTCCGGAGAGTCATGGAGGTGATGTGGAATGTACTCAACCCATTGAGCGCCTAAAGATGAAGGTAATCGAGTGTAGTACAGCCACGGAGCAGGCGCGCCATGTCACCATTTGAGAGGAAGACAGCGACGAGCTCGAGGTGCTTCAGTTGTGGTAGAATAAGAGCGGGCGCGTCATTAAGGGGGGGGCGGCAGTTCCTGAACTTGGCGACGTGTAGCGTGGGAGCAAGGTGGAGCGCGGACATTGGCAGCGAGTGCATATGACCATCATCAAAATTGAACTCCTCGAGCTGATCTAGGGTGGGGGATACGAACCAGTCATCAAGCTTGGCTCGGTCCCTGCCGTTGGAACGGAACTTGCCCATTCTAAGGCCTCTGGTTGTGCCAGGGTGACAGCCGAGGATCTTGGAGAACGCATCCAAACTTATGCGATAGCAATGGCAGAGCTCGTGGGTGTCGATGAGGTCGAGAGGGGTGAAGTTCCATAGGGGGTGCTACCCCCGGGAAAGGATGGTTGTCTACGCCCCACATTTGATTGGGAGGAGGGAGATGATGACTGTCAACATATCATCGGGGAGGCTGCTGATGAAGTATATGCCTGCTGGAGTCGCTAGCGGCTCTAGCTTGCCCCGCCTCCGCTTGTTGGCTGGCTCGTTCTCCACCTCCGGAATCTCCTTATCAGCGTCCTTTCTGAGAGAAATGAGGGTATAAGGAATATTTAGTTAAAACAGGGCAATAGAAAAGTGTATTGGTAACTAGAAGTTATTAGGTACGAATATAGTAAGAAAAGGGAATAACAATTGGTTGCTTAAATACTACACAATTAATTTAACATTGTTGGGTAAGTCAACATGCAGATAGTTGAAAAGATAACTTACTTCGAACAAACTCAGGACGGATGGTTTTTTCGGGGAAGTTAGCATATATCTAATGACCAGGCCCTTTATGTGCAGTCCAATTTTAGTGCCAGCTTTTAGTGCATAAAACTTAGAAAATTCTTTCCAAAAGCCAGCGCCAAAATAGGAGTCACCACGTTCATCAAGTAATACAGTAGCAACGATTGTAAGTCCATAGTTTGTGAGCAGTATGACATCCCTGCAGCTTTGATCTATGTAAAGGGAAAAATTGTGCACTACATAATCTATTGCATAGCAAGGGATGCACTGCAGAAAATGGTAGGATTGTTAAAGAAAATATGGTAACATGCAAATATGGGCCCAAATTGAAAGAACTGTACATCAGTTGAAATCGAAGGACAAAAATCTATAATTAGACAGATAGGGTAAACATGATGTCATGGAAATATGAGAGTAATCGAAAGAACAATACATCATTAATTTGCCTAATATAGAAATATGAGGGGGAAAATCCCCTTTGACATATATGGTGCATGTGGCGCCTTTATCCAAAAGCAATATTTAGAATATCTTCAGGAAAGTAGGCCATGCGAACCGATTTAGGGTGAGATTGAACATACCGCGCACATGCTTAGTTCATCTAGTACGGTGAGATGGAATCTCTGATGGAGGTCGCAAGGTCCTGATGTGTCGGCGCAATGTACACTCTATGAATGAAAGAAAACCCTCAAATCAGCATGAATAAAAATGAATTCACGGCGATTTCTGACGAGTGATTAAAGGAGGCAGATGAACTGGGATGAAAGATGAGATAATATCTCATTAAATTAGTTACCTTGTCGTCCATGAGAAAAAACCCTCAGTACGGCAGGTTACCCAACCGCGCAAAGCTGGGTCAACCACAAGCAGCATCGAGAAAGTCGATGGCGACAGGCGGTGGCAAGCGGAAGTGGCAAAAATGCCGTGGGGTTTGCTGGCAGCCTGGCCGCGGCAGGTGTCAAGCTAAGTGGTTACCGCTGCGATAGGCGGTGTGTCACACCTTGATTTTCATGGCACAACACTTAAGGTGGTAAATCATGATAAAATGTGGTTTAACAAAAACGTTCGAGTGTTTTTGTCCTTGCTTGATTTGATTTTTGTGTGTTGGTTGCAAGTGCTCTAAAAATCCAATAAATCCTCCAACTCCTATACTTCATCTCCTTGATCCAAACTCTTGAACCAATGATCATGGCATGTTTATACAACATTATAGATTTTTCATACAAAAATAATTTGGCCAAAAAGTATTCTCTAAATTTAGTTGTCCAAAAACCCCTGAATTTAGGTTTGCACTGCAAGTACTTGATTTGGGGTATGAAAAATCTTTCAGAGAGTATGTTTGACTCCTATTAGGTATAGGACTACCAGAAAACATAAAAATATAATTTGAAAAGTTATTTTCCTATTTTATTTAAAGGATTTTTCTTTAGGCCAAAAGTGGTCTTTAATAGGTAAAATTATTTTAATGCTTTAAAAATATTTGGGAAAAACCTAGGGAAACTCAGTGGACATATATTGTCCATATATAAGAGTTTCAACACATGGTCATGTTCAAAATATTGGTCAATCCCTCAAAAACCCTTTCTGGATATTCCAAGATTTTCAAATATGTACAAAGGAAATAATCTCTAAAAATTCCAAGAAAATTCTAGCATGTCACAAATAACATATTTGATGATCTTGCCAAGTATCGTGTCATGGAGAATAGTATAACCCCATGAAATCCCCTCAAAACCATTTCTGTCCATTTTGAAGTTTGAGCAACTTTACATTGCCAAACATGTCCAAATGTTCTCAAACTTTGTGAACATGCTCAAATGGTCTAATTACTCATCTATACCAAATGGCACAAGTTGGAGAGAATGTTATCTTGATCAAAGTGCCCCAAAACCCCTTCCTGTCCAGAACCAAACTTGAACAACTCTACATTGCCAAGTGCCTCCTTTTGATCC
Organism: Triticum dicoccoides; assembly: GCF_002162155.2. Taxonomy (NCBI): domain Eukaryota; kingdom Viridiplantae; phylum Streptophyta; class Magnoliopsida; order Poales; family Poaceae; genus Triticum; species Triticum dicoccoides. Next base: position 237,582,311 of record NC_041385.1, on the reverse strand, counting down.
CAATTTTTGTGGACAAGTTCAAATCCTCAAATGATGATACTACACCAATTGGTGCATCAAGTAGAAAAGATTTGCATGTCTAAATCTTGGAAAATCCATTTCTGTTAATTTCTAGGGTTTACCAAAGTTACATTGGCAACTTTCTTCAAATAGACTCAAAATGGGTGAACAACCTCAATTCTACATGCCATTTGATCCTGTTAATTCCCATGGAAATTGGACTCCTTTTGCTTGCCCAAATCAACATCAAACACCTTCTGGCAGAAATTTAAAATGCATGTTTTGGCCATTTCCACTAATATCCATGAGCTAAACTTTCTCCCACAACCTCATATGGTCCTCCTCTAACTCCTGCATGCTTTGCTGCCCAAGGAGCAATGATTAAGGGGGGCAGAGACCCATTTTTCTTTCCTGGACAACAGTTTTCCGTCTCTCTCTCAAACACACCTCTCCTCCAGTGGCTCCCCAAGGCATCCAATGCCCTTGCAACATTGTTTACTCCCGCATGCAGCCACTAGACACAAGTGGACGCACGAGTGCACGCGGAAAAGCCACAGATGCCAGCCAAAGTCGCGCTCTGGAGCGCCTGGCAGGGCACCCGACCGTTGACGCCGCGTCCCCCGACCACCTCGAGCCTCGCCCGCGCGCTAGTCGATGCCCCTCGACGTCCGCTCCACGACAGAAGGTCACCCACTTGCTCCCGTGCCCTCCTCTCTCTCCTGCAGCTCACGCTAGAGCGCCGCCCCGCTCGGCCAATGCTCGTGCCGCTCTTGTGGCCCGCCCGCAGCCCCCTCCTCCTCTCTCTCCCTGGCACCCTAGACCACTCCCACGAACACCCCCGAGCCCTCCATTCCCTCTCTAACGGCCACCCGATCCAATCCCGTGGGCGCCCGTAGGCGGCGCCTACAGTGGACCTCTGCCAATCCATATAAGGCGACCCCGAGCCTCTCTATCGCTTCCTGTCGCTCTCTGCACCAACCAATCCACCCCCTGCATCCCCAGTTCGTCTCCAGGAGAACCCGAGCTCGAGATCGAGCTCGAGCTCTGCCGCTTCGGCTCACCGGAGTTCGCGTGGTACAAGCCCTCCCCACTCCTCCTCTGCCCTGATCTGAAACCGCCTCCTCCCACTGACCATTTTCCCTCTCTCTCCCCCGCCTCATTTGCAGCCGGAGTCTACCGGAACGACCAGCCCGATGCAACTCCAGCGATGTCCTCCACCACCACCCGAATGGTGACACCACACTGAGTCCAACCGTGCTGTCAGCTCGACCTGCCTTGCCCTGCATCGCTGTCGGTGAGCACGCCGGCCAGTCACGAGTTCAGAGATGACAGGCAGGCCCCTCCTGTCATCCTCGCCTCTCTCTTGCCCCCTATCTCTCCCACTGGTAGCCGGGCCCTACCCGTCAGGTTTAAAAACCTAGCGCGTGCATGCGCTGGCTCGCCTGGGCCTCTTTCCCTCTAGGCCTGCTGCACTAAGGCCATTCTAGCCCAGTCGCATAGTGTCCCTTTTCTTTTTCTTTTTCTGTCAATCTTTCAAATATTCCACAGGATAAAATAGTTATCCAAATGCAATAATTTCAACTCCTAAAATCTTAAAATAACCCCACCTATTTATTGGTGTAACTTTCATACACATCCATTACACTTTTCTGTACTGTTCAAATTTAAATTCAAATTTGAACAACAAAATCTTTGTTTGAAAATCCGTCCATCCTATTCTGCAACTCCAAATCAAAAGATAAGAATTTTCCCCTTCTTAGTTTTTCTTCTAGTATTTTACAAAAATAAGTTGACATTTTTCTGAGCACTTTGACTTTTCTGTTTTTATTATTGTCTTATTTTTCCGTTGTTTTCTTGCGACGATTAGATCCCGTATTTGACGAAGTTGCTGAAGAAGAAGAAGGAGAAGGATTTGGAGACCTTGAAGACTAAGCCAATCAAGGCAAGCAGCCCTTTGACCATGACATCCCACTTGTTCATCGGTACCCTTTTTCCGATTGCATGATGACAAAATATGATGCATACCCATACTCATGACTTTACCTTGTTCATGAATGCAATGTCAAAACACTAGTTGATGCATAATGATGCATGTGTACCATGAACTCTTCGTGGTTACATTCTTTCGAAAACCCCATCGGGTGCCACTAATGCCCCTGGGAGATGATGATGAACTAGGTCACTACTTGGTGGAGAGGTAGTGTACCGAGGCTTGATGAAAGTGTTGTTTACAGAGATGGATTAGATTTAAGATTTGTTGACCGTCCCAACCCTACATGCGCAACCACTCTACGCTTATATCAGAAAGGGCATTATTGATTACCTAGTTTGTGTTAACATGGATGCCCGCATTACTAGTGACGGGAGTGATTTGTGGTCACTCTCAGGACGAGGTCGTGCCAGGTAGGGCGGCCATGACTGTTTTTACAGGGCACCGGACACACCGTTGGTACCCCGTGCTTGTGATATGTGATGGATATGGGAGCGAGCTCCACAAAAAGAATTTATTTTGTGACAATTTTGGGCACGGGGGCTACTACCAATCGAGTGGACTCCTTGTTAGTCACGGCTAGGGAAAGGTAGTGATCGGGTGCTTACCCCGGGTACTTGAGGTACCGCGGGATCGTGAATGACACGAAAGCTTCCTGGATCTTGTGGGTAAAGTGTGCAACCTCTGCAGAGTGTCAAACTATTCAAATAGTCGTGTCCACGGTCAAGGATGGTTGGGTGGTGCTGCTTAGACTATGTCCATATGTTTCTAAAAACAACACGGTTTGGTGATATTGTTGATGTGATTCATGAGGACGTCACGATGAGCTTGAGCATGAGTTGTTCATAACTCTTTCTTGAGGCTGATGTCTGTAACCTCCTGATACTTGCTGCAGACGCAATCATGTCCTTGGTAAATGTTGATCATACTTGTATGAGAAAAACTAGCTTTCCACAAAAAGCCAATTAAGCAGTAGATCTTTGCATAATTCTTTTGTTATCACTCTTCGGTTGATTGCGAGTACATTCAAAGTACTCATTGGATTGCCACTAGTTATTTTATTGGCCAGGCATGAAAGAATAGGATATAATGAAGAGTACCTAGGTGACAAACATACGAGCTAGGACGATTCCTAGTCAGAATGCCTGTAGGGTTAAGGCAGATGGCATGGGTCCAAGTTATTGACGAAGATTTCCGCTGCAATGTTATACTCAAGACTTGACCAAATGGTCATAATTTATGTAAGATGGTATATAAGGATGTAAGACTCTTGTTATTCAGCTTCTCTATATTCAGTGAGCATTGATCTCTGGGATCACTATACACGTGCATTCGGTGATCACGACTTATGAGTCGGGGTCCCCACAGAGCTGGTATCAGAGCCATCCTGGCTGTAGGAAGCCTTAGTTAGCATGTTTGTTAGTTAGGGTAAAACTATTTTCAAAACTATTACTAATTTTCGAAAACTATCTATACTTCTCTTCCCCCTTCTAAGTTTTTAGAAAATTAAGATATACTTTCCTTATTGATCTCTTCCCCCTTCAAAAAATTTAATTGGTCACTAGAATCCTTATGCCCCTGACCATGGGATTCCTTGTAATCCTTGTAGATAGCCTAGAAGGAGTACACCTTGCCAAACCTTCACCCACATCTTCTGAAGACAAGCTTGGCAACACCACAGCAAGACAATGCCAACAGAAAATATGCCCTCGAGAAATGAGGACATGAAGACCCAGAGGATGGTTACACCTTTGAATTTGCCCCAGGATGAAGCAACATTGGCATATGATGATCAGCGCATGGGATATGCAAGATCATGATATACATTGGTAGTAGAGCAACCCTGTCCTTATCATTGTTGTTTTGGCAACCACCGGTGGATGAGAACCTCGCCATTTGGTCCGCCTCACTATAGTGAGCAGGAAAAACGATTCTCGGCATCCCCGCTGTCGGTAACGATACTGGCAACAATGTGTCCGGCAGATTGGACCTCTACTATGCCTTGTTAGTGTCATTACATAAAGGATTGCCTACCAGGTACCCTCGACGCCTTAGAAGGCAAAAGGGATCGTCATGATTAAGAAGACAAGAGAAGACCAAGTCAATGCTAGCTACGAGGAGCCACCTTCGCCACATCACTTCAACAGGTGAGAAGTTGTTGAAGACTCTTCAGGCTCAACCTGGATCATTTCATCGAACAACTACAGGAGACGTAGCAACACCTGAGGAAAACCCAAAAGACTGCATGAGTCACGGAGAAGAGCAAGACTACTGAATCCGAGAACCCCTAGGGTAGGATGAGTCGTGTACGCCCTATGCACAGTCGAGTCCGTGTGATGGTTCGAATAGAACCATGATTGTGTGTTGCTTGTTTTTATTTGTGTGTTTTTTGATATAAGTCGCCCTTCTGCCTTAGGCAACAAGTACGCGACCATATCACCTTCCTTATCTTGTTTATTTTGTTTGGCGCTTTTTGCACCTGTTTGTTTGCACTTGCACTATAGAACCCCCTTTAGGCTTTCCCCTCCTCTATGCTACTTTTCCATCTCATCTCTCCCTCCTCAGTTGAAGATCGGCAAGACAAGATACACCAAGGAGTCTACTTTGACAACCAACCAGCACTGAAGGCTGTTTGCTACAACCTCCTCGACCAAGTGCAACCCTGTAGAGTTATGTTTACCTCGCAAGACTGGAAACCCATCCCGAGACCCTTCGAGACATCACACATACCGCAGCTCGAATCCTTAATCATGTTATTAACCCACATGATTGCAAGAGAACCAGTCAAGCCTCCGTAACCTTCCACAACACTGGGTTCACTATGGAACTAGTGGACGTAGTGAGCAAGCACATTGTCATACTAATATAGGACAAGAACTGACGATGCCATAGGGAAGACCGATTTGAGGATATAAGAATAGAGGACAAATGACTTGATGGAGCTATACTAGTAACCTTGAGGAATTATCTCAAACACTTTGGGGGGTTATGAGGCTTTCATGTTGGTAGATGAACTTGGTGGGATCATGTGTATAGAGTAGCATAGATTTCATCACCCCGGAGTAAATTTGGATTTAAATAGGTGATCCCAGTGGAGTATAGATGTTGAGTATGTCTACATGGTTTAGAGTAAATTAGATTCAGGTTGATGATCTCGATCATCATGCCATGTTTCTCGATGGACCATAAGCTAGGAGATTGGATTCATTGTCAGAGTTGAATTAGGGATCTATAGGAGCTTGAGGTTGGTTTTTATCATGATAATGGGAATTGGTGGATGAACAATAGTAAGGGTAGCCCTTTCAAGCACTTGGGGATTATAGGACATTAGTAGATCATGTGGAGCACCATAGACATTCAATTAGATTTAATGGATTATGTAGTAAATGATGCAAGTTAATGGGCTGTTGGAGTTGATTCATAGGAAGGAAACAAGATCTTGGAGTGTCATACGACGTGTTTCCTTAGGATAGAAATGCACTATCTTAGACCTTGGAAGAATAGGCTGAACACTTGGATTGTCATGTTTAATTCGAATTTGGCGTTTGTATGTTCTACCCATGGATTTTTGCATGAGGATAGCCACACACGTGAGTTTGGGGATAGTAGACATGTATGATTTTGTCAGACCTCCCCTCGGGGAGCCATGAGGATATGAATAGCATGAGTGATGAGTGGAGTTGACCTATACGGGATGCCTCTTTCGGTAATATGATGTGATTTGTTTGGAAGACTAGATAGAACAAATGGCATCTCAGGAACTGTGCTTAAGGATAATATGGTAAACATTCACCCACACATCAGAATCCTTGAAACCCTTAAGCCCTACCAAGCCACAGCATGGTAGGATCACAATGATGGGCTTTGGCTATAGGTCCGGAACACCTTGACCCATACTCAACCGTGACCACCACCAATACCCCAGCCTACTTTATGTACCCCATGAACAAGCCTTCATGGAGTACTTGGACTGGTTGGTTGGTGACCTACTTGCCTTCCCGAAAAAGGAAGAAGAACCGTTCAGCTGGTTAGGGGACATCTGAAGACCGCCATGTCAAGGAGGAAGAACTACACCAACCACCATCGACAAGAAGTGAACTTCCTCATCGAAGACCGTGCCTTTCTGCAAACCACTCCTCTCGAAGGAACCGAGCATTTCCATGTCAAAGGAAAGCTCACACCAAGATTTATCGCCCCTCCAGATCACAACATTTTTCACGTACCACAACTCCGGAAGTGTTTCCAACTTCCTAACTAGCCCGATCTCTGCAAGAACATCGATCAATGAGCCATCGACCTCCAGCCCAATATGACCTATGCGAGAGAACCCATTTGCAACCTGGATCAAGAAGAACGTTATACACGAAGCCACACCACCATCACGTACTTAAGGTTCAATGGAGCATCGCTCGGAAGCAGAAACAATATAAGGATGTGAAGACCACCCCACATCAAAGTTTCCATATTCCTTTCCGTGCCTAGTTTGGGAATCTCGGGGACGAGATTCTTGTAAGGGGGGTAGGTCTGTCACACCCTGATTTTCATGGCACAATGATAAAATGTGGTTTAACAAAAACTTTTGAGTGTTTTTGTCCTTGCTTGATTTGATTTTTGTGTGTTGGTTGCAAGTGCTCTAAAAATCCAATAAGTCCTCCAACTCCTATACTTCATATCCTTGCTCCAAACTCTTGAACCAATGATCATGCCATGTGTATAGTACATTATAGAATTTTCTTACAAAAATAATTTGGCCAAAAGTATTTTCTAAATTTAGTTTTCCAAAACCCCCTGAATTGAGGTTTGCACTGCAAGTACTTGATTTGGGGTATAAAAATCTTTCAAAGAATATGTTTGACTCCTATTAGGTATAGGACTACCAAAAACCACAAAAATATAATTTGAAAAGTTATTTTCCTATTTTATTTAAAGGCTTTTTCTTTAGGCCAGAAATGGTCTTTAATTGGTAAAATTATTTTAATGCTTTAAAAATATTTGGGAAAAACCTAGGGAAACTCAGTGGACATATATTGTCCATATATAAGAGATTCAGCACATGGTCATGTTCCAAATATTGGACAAATCCCTCAAAAACCCTTTCTGGATATTTCAAGCTTTTCAAATATTTACAAAGGAAATAATCTCTAAAAATTCCAAGAAAATTCTAGCATGTCACAAATGACATATTTGATGATCTTGCCAAGTATCATGTCATGGAGAATAGTATAACCCCATGAAATCCCCTCAAAACCATTTCTGTCCATTTTGAAGTTTGAGCAACTTTACATTGCCAAACATGTCCAAATGTTCTCAAACTTTGTGAATATTCTCAAATGGTCTAATTACTCATCTAGACCAAATGTCACAAGTTGGAGAGAATGTTATCTTGATCAAAGTGCCCCAAAACCCCTTCCTGTCCAGAACCAAACTTGAACAACTCTACATTGCCAAGTGTCTCCTTTTGGTCCCAATTTTTGTGTACATGTTCAAATCCTCAAATGATGATACTAAACCAATTGGTGCATCAAGGAGAAAAGATTTTCTTGACTAAATCTTGGAAAATCCATTTCTGTTGATTTCTAGGGTTTACCAAAGTTACATTGGCAACTTTCTTCAAATAGACTCAAAATGGGTGAACAACCTCAATTCTATATGCCATTTGATCATGTTAATTCCCATGGCAATTGGACTCCTTTTGCTTTCCCAAATCAGCATCAAACGCCTTCTGGCAGAAATTTAAAATGCATGTTTTGGCCATTTCCACTAATCTCCATGAACTAAACTTTCTCCCACAGCCTCATATGGTCCTCCTCTAACTCCTGCATGCTTTGCTGCCCAAGGAGCAATGATTAAGGGGGGCAGAGACCCATTTTCTTCCCTAGACAGCAGTTTTCCCTCTCTCTCTCAACCCCACCTCTCCTCTAGTGGCTCCCCAGGGCATCCAATGCCTTTGCAACATTGTTTACTCCCTCATGCAGCCACTAGACACAAGTGGACACGCGAGTGCGCGCGGAAAAGCTGCAGATGCCGGCCAAAGTCATGCTCTGGAGCGCCTAGCAGGGCACCCGACCGTTGACGCTGCATCCCCCGACCACCTCGAGCCTCCGTCGTGTGTCGGTCGATGCCCCTTGACGTCCGCTCCATGCTAGAAGGCCACCCACTTGCTCCCGCGCCCTCCTCTCTCTTCTGCAGCTTGCGCCAGAGCACCACCCCGCTCGGCCAATGCTCGTGCCGCTCCTGTGGCCCGCCCGCAGCTCGCACTAAAAAAAGACACATCCGTGACATTTTGGGCCGAACAATTTTTTTTCTGTCATACTTATGACACTTCTATGATGATAATTGTGACAAAAACCCGGTATCATCATAGATGTGGTGGGCTCCTAATTCTATGACAAAAAATCATGACATGAAATGGGCTTTTCGTCCTGGGCGGGCCGGAGATGCAGCTGCATGACATTCTTTGGGCTGTCCATGACGGAAAAAACCGTGGTAGAAGTGAGGGCGAGGAAAATTTCGGGGAGTTCCCGGTTACGGTGGGTTGTTGGGGGCCAAGCGATGCACGTTTCTCTCATACACGTACGTGTGTGTGTGAGAGGCATTGGCTCTAACTGAACCCGAGCGAGGCGTTGGGCTCTAACTGAACCCGAGCGATTGCACTGCAGGCAACGCATTACTGAACCCGAGCGATCGATCAATGGCTGTTAACTAAACCTGATCGAGCGATTCCTTCGCTACTGCTGCTAACTGAAGCCGATCGATGCTGCCTTTGGATGAATAGTGAGCGTTGCAGGGGGGGGGGTGGATGAACAGTGAGCGGTGGGGGTGGATGAATAGGACCCCGTGGCGTTGCCTCTGGATGAACAGGACCCCGATTGATTGAGCCGGTTGGGGATGGATGAACAGGACCCCGTGGAGGGCTAGATGAACAGGACGACCCCGTGGAGGGCTGGATGAACAGTAGATGGTGGAGGGGTGCCCGTGGAGGGGTGGTTGGACAGTAGCCGGTGGAGTAGCGCAAGCTGGAGGCTAGATGAACAAGAGCCCGTGGAGGCTGGAGGAGGTCGACGGTAGCCCGTGGAGGCTGGAGGAGGTCGACGGTGGAGATGAACAGTATCCCGTGGAGTCCCGTTTTGTGGTACGCCACACCCTTCCAGATGAACAGGACCCCCGTTTCGATCGTAGCGCTCCAACACAAGTCCGTTTCGTCCATTTTGTGGTACGCCACACCCCTCCCTATCAACAGGACCACTGTTTCGACCATAGGAGGTCCATTTCCTCCATTTTGCGGTACGCCAGACCCCTCCCGATGAACAGGATCCCGTTTTGAACGTGGCTGGTCGAACACAAGGCCGTTTCCTCCGTTCTGCGGTATGCCAGGCCTCGTTTCCATCGCTTGTTCCGTCCAAGCCCTCCTGATGAACACGACGACACATTCAGTTCTGACCCAGCCGGTTGGCTCCCCATGAACAAGAGGCGACGTTGTTTCTCCGTTCTGACCTAGCCATGTACACGAGCCCTGGACGTACGTATGCGCGAGTAGGCGTTCGAGACCTCGTCCGTATGTACGTACGTGGCCGTATTTTCTTTCTTGCACCCTGGCCGTTGTACGTACGTGTACATGCTACGTGCACGCCTCTACTACGACACGGTGCGCGCCTCTACTACGACACATGCGTGCCTCTACATCCACTTGTATGTACGTACACATTCGCGACCAGAATGACAACACTACGTATGCTTCGACCAGGTTGGTCCCGACTGTTAGGCACTTCCTTGCGTGCAAAGATGTAGCTGGTAGGTCCCAGCAGTCAGGGGGTGAATCTTTTTTTTTGCCCGGACACACTTCCTTGCGTGCGAAGTTGTAGCTGGTGGGTCCCAGCAGTCAGGGGGGATTTTTTTTCGCAAAATACGGTGGCCCGTCCGGTGGGTCCCTGCTGTCAGGTGGAGGAACCATTATTTTCCGCGTAATAAGGAGGCACCTCCTTGCTGCGGCCGTGGACCCAGCTGTCAGCCTCTCCACGTATAGTCCACGTCGGATGGAAGTCGTTCCTTGACCACGTTGACCACGCCGCGCCGAGAGCACCAGGGCGGTGGACGACAGTGAGGCCTAGGAAGGGGACGACGCGGAGCCAGGGAAGATGCGACAATGGAAGCCCGCGCGGAGAGGAGTACGAGGGTTCACTGGTTCAGCTGCGGTGTGAGGCTGCCATCGCCGCAGGGCCTGGCCAGCGGTGGGAATAGTAGGGGGCAGTGAGGCCTCTGCAACAGCACAGCCGGCCACGGGAGGCAGGAGCCTGCGGCACGACCGGCGCTGCTTTGGGCGGCTGGAGCAAGAAGACCAGTGGTTGAAGAAGGACTACGGCCGTTGGATGGACATCGTACGGTCACTTGAGCTAGAATCGTTCATATTGACTAAGTTGACAAATTCCTCCGTCCCTGTCAACTTAGTAGGCCCACAAGTCAGCCTCCCACCAAGGTGGGTCCCAGCTAGCAGGGGAAGTATTCATTTTTTTGTGCGTAATAAGGAGGCACTTCTGGTGGGTCCGAGATGACAACAAGGGGAACGTTTTTTTGCGAAATACGGTGGCCCGTCCGGTGGGTCCCGGCAGTCAAGGGGGAAACATTTTTTTTTCACGAAATAAGGTGGCCCGTCCGGCGGGTCCCTGCTGTCAGGTGGAGGAATAATTATTTTGCGCGTAATAAGGAGGCACTTCCTTGCGGCCGCCATGGACCCAGCTGTCAGCCTCTCCACGTACAGTACTCTTCCGATGGAAGTCGGTCGTTGACCACGTTGACCACGCCGCGCCGAGAGCACCAGGGCGATGGATGATGGTGAGGCCTAGGAAGGGGACGACACGGAGCCGGGGAAGACGCATCAGTGGAAGCCTGCGCAGAGAGGAGTACGAGGGTTCACTGGTTCGGCTGCTGTGTGAGGCGGCCGTCGCTGCAGAATAACAGGGGGTGTGGGTGAGTGGAGGGATGGCCTGGCCAGCGGTGGGAGTAGTATGGGGGAGGTGAGGCCTCTGCGGCAGCACAGCCGGCCACGGGAGGCAGGAGAAGGCAGCACGACCGGCGCTGCTTTGGGCGGCTGGAGCAAGAAGACCAGAGGTTGAAGAAGCACTACGGCCGTTGGATGGACATCGTACAGTCACTGAAACTAGAATCGTTTATATTGACTAAGTTGACAAAGCCCTTGGTACGCGCCAACTTAGTAGGCCCATAAGTCAGCCTCCGAAACAGTGCGCCCCAGATGTCAGGGGGAGGAATCATTTTTTGGGTGGCCGAAGCTAAGAATATCCGAGATTGAAGAAGAAGCACGACATCAGTTGGATAGGTATCCAATGACCACTGCTGCTAGAACCGTGTGTTGACTACAATAAGTTGACAAAGCCTTGCATATGCGTCAACTTATTTTTTTAGGGGACGCATCAACTTAGTAGGCCCACAAGTGTGTGGCAGAGAACTTATAGCCCATTTGCGATTTGTAAGAATGTACAGGCCATTTTTGAATTCTAATGGAATTTACTACAGCCCATTTATAGTTTGTTAAAAGTACAACCCATTTTCTAGCTAGGACAAGATTAATAATTTCAACCAACCGTTGAAGACAGAATTCAATAAAATTTCCCACATTTTGATGGGATCCGAAATATTTTTATCCCGAAATTTCTAGTCGGATTAAATATAAATTTGTATTACGTAAAAATCCAACGAAACATCGCGCGCAACAATGAAAATTTAAGATTTTGAAAATCCGTAAATAATATTTTATAAACTAATTTCGTGTTTGGTGCATTTTTTTATAGTTACTGCCTAGTTTTTATAACTCCATCCCATTTATTACTTTTTAAAGCCCATTCTCCTGTTAAGCCTAATGCATCCCTCCTAGGAAAGATTTGCAGCCCAGCGGGGCGGAGAATAACAAGTTGACCTTGCCTAGGTATTCCTCAAAAAACCTATAGCTGGGCTAGCCATTTTCATCTTGAAAAAATTAATATCTGGACTGAATATATGGCCTGGGCTAGACGGGCCACAACCCGCCCAGTTAATACCCTGCTCTCCTCTGAACAACAACGAAATCATCGCCAAGAAAAAATCTACCGTACTCACGCCTCAAGAACACAAATACTGCTCGAGCTGCTTGGTCCCAGCTTTCAGTCGCACCTTGTGCAATTCTCTCGTTTATATTGACTACATAGGTTGACAATGGTGTGGGACCGTGATGTCAGGAAACCAAGAGGAAGCAAAAAAAATATAGTTGTACATAATAAGGAGGCACTTGCGTACGTACAGCTATGGACCTAGTGGGTCCCTAGTGTCATCCAGTCAAAATAAAGTCATCTCCTGAATCCTCATGTTTGTTGACGATGTTAACAATGCTCGGCGCCACGGTGAGCGCAACAACTCGAAGGATGACGGAGAGGGCCTCGCGAGCCCTACGGATGGTCTGATACAGCGCCTGCTGCTCATTCGGGAAGCCAGGATCATCGGACACCTATGAGCACCTTCGAGAAACTGAGACGGCATGAAACGGTAAGGCCACGCTTGGGAGCTCTGGTTTATTTCAAACCTGTATTAACATACAAGTGTAATTTATTCGTCATTGGAAACAATACAGGCGTAATGAAACCGAGGGCCCGAGGTCAGTAAGTAAAACCGGCAGGTTACGCGTGTAATTTGAGAGACCAGTGTATATTTTACGAGCACTGCTATATGGACGACATTACCAGACGATACATGCATGACGTGCGTATCATGCCATTCATGGGCAAGGCTGAAACAGCAGCTAACGGCAGGATTAGCAATCGTCCGAGTGTCGTTCAGCATTTTTATCGTGTGTGAAGTACTTTCGATATTTTACTAGTCAAAATCGACCAACCAAGCGCTTCGCCCGAGGCCATCTGCTTTTATTTACAAGCGTCAGTTTTACAAGCGGGTCTAGTTGGAAAACGACGATCCAATCACGGCCTAATGTCATGAGTTGGTTGGAAGATCATATGGTTTCACGTCTAACCTACCCGACTTGTCGTATAGGATATGAATGAAACATAAGACGATGAACTTCTTAAGCACAGAAATAACAGAAGAGGATGACCTTCTTAACAAGCAAATCACTGGCATTAGATTGACATGCAAAACAATACGAAGCATTATTCTCAGGAGGCACGGTGAACAGCTCGTGATGCCGCATGCCACAACATTCCAAGCTCAACTTTGCAATCAAACACAAGGTCTGGCATTACATAGACAATATTCAGAACAAACTCTTAACACAGGATTATCTCAGCAGAGTAACTATTTACTTCTAAACTGAACACAGGAATAGGAAAAAACAATTGACGCTTCTCACAGCAAGGTCGTCCCACTCAAAAATATCAAATGCATGTCTTCTGGCTAACATCAATGAGCAAATTTTGACAAGGTTTTCCAATTCCAATATATTAAACTAACGTCTTCTTGCTAACATCAATGATTAAACTTTGACAAGCTTTTCCCATTCAAAATATGTAATGCCTATGATCGTGGAGTCCTGTCGTAGCTTCCTATACTTGTTTGGGCACTTTTTGCTTAGTGCACTCCACGTGTTGTAGAATTGCCAATGCTCTCTATAGACTAGTCATGTCACCAATGTCTAATAATACTCTGTAAAGCTTCTCGGTCATTCCTTCTGTAATGTAGCGCAAATAGTGACTGCTTCTTTCTGGAAAGTGGAACGACCAACTAGACCCAGTAATGCAGCAGTTTGCCTTGGACACATTGGCTCCTTTTGTGCAGTTCAACTAAAATCGAAGTCGGAATAAAACCGAGCTTTAATTTTGATATCCCTGTAAGCAACAATAGGTATAAGGGAAACAATTACTGAGAAATAATGGTTGATGACTTGTACTCCCAGAAGAAAAGCATCTACTGATCTACCTTATCTTAATGGGAAACAAAGCAGGAGAGTAGCAATTCTCCATCAGTGTGATTCGTTCATATTGACTGAGACATTATCTTAACAATGCCTTGTTTCAACATGTATAAAGAACGACAAAGCAAAAAAGTACCATTCCTAAAACAATGCAACTGATTCATTTTAACAGAGACATTACCTTAACAATACCTTGGTTAAACATGTAGGAAGAACTACAAAGTAGGATAGTACCATTCCTAACAAGTGTTGCAGTTTTGAACTAAGATTCAGTAGTTAATTAATTCTGAGAGTGGCATTGCTTAATTTTACCAGTGGCATTAGATTAACGAAAAGCATAAACAGTTCCAGGGGGGAGTTGGTGCAACAACAATATTCTATCTACTTATAAAGGGGGTGATGCAGAGTTTGTTGTAACAAAGCAACAAGCATCATGTTTGGGTTGGTCCCATTTTTGTTCACTACTTAATGGGAAAAGAGAGCAATACAATAGCTTCAATTAAATATTTATTTAAAATAGTACCAATACAAGTAGCACGACATCTCAAAACACACTGCACGATCATGTGGATGAAGGCAAGTACCTACCTGTCATGACGCTCACAAGATCACGTACGAATCTGCCAACACGAATAGGAAATGCAATCTCGTTTTGTGCAGTTGCACTGAAATCAAGCAAAGTGTTTCAAGTAGCGAAGCAAAATGTCGCAATAGCAACAAGTTGAATAGATACCCCTATTTTAACGGACGCAAAAAGGAAACAATTACTTGCCAATAAATGAGGATGAAACAAATGGTGATAGAAAGAAGCATCTAACTTATCTAGGATGGAAAACAAAGTAGGATAGTAGCATTTCTAAAACGGTTGCATTGATTCATATTAACAGAGACATTCTCTTAAAACAACATTCGTTAAAAAATGTAATTTACTTTTAACAGTGGCATTGCTTCAATTTTCCGGCGGCATTCTTAGATTAACAACAGCAAAATAGTTGTATGGGACATGCCAGCACCATGTGCGTCCACACGTATAAATGGGTGATGCAGAGTATGTAGCCAAGAAGCATATATGCGTTGGTCCCATATTTTTTCTCTTTGAACCTTTTTTCTATGTGAGGGCAGCAAATCTAGTCCTGCACAAACTACCCGACCCCCCAGTTTCTTTCTCTTTTCAACAAAGAGATCGGTTCCTTACAGATGTGTGTACTGGGTTACCCCCTTTTTCCCTTTTCGACCAACAAAGCGACTGGATAGCCAGTCTATACTACTTTTTGTCCCTCCTTTCCTCACTGAACCACGTCCTAGATTCTTGCTCCAGCCCACTGCACCCTTCTTTCCTCTTTGAACAAAGACCTAGATTCGACTACAGATAAAAAAAGATCCACATGCAGCTAGAGCAACGACGGTTTCAAAGAAACTTATACCTTAGTATCGTCGGGATGTGGCAAGGCGTGCGGCGGGAGGCCGGATCTGCCCACACTACGTACGGCAGCGAGGAAGAAGGGGTCGGTGGCCCTCCCGCATAGGCGCTGGGTGAAAGAGAACAGCGCAGCCGGCAGTGAATTGCCTCCCTCGCTGAAGGCGATAGAGTGAACGCTGCACCTCCTCCCCTTCCCGGTGCGACGGGATACAGATGCCTCCTTCACCAGCTGTGAGTGGGGAGAGAGAGACAAGAGGCCAACACATTCTTGTTTAGATCTGGTGAAGAGATGGTGAGAGACTATAAATATAACAAACCCTAGCAAATGAACGTTGAGCCTCCAGCGTGTACACATATATGTAGTGCGGCGAGAGTGTGGAGAGTGCAAACCATAGCGAACAAGCGCTGAGGCTCCAGCTTATATATATACTATAGTACGAACTAAGCTACGGTGCCTTCACTGCACCTTCTTTTGGCTGTATGACAGGTGAGCCAGCCACATTTTGGGCCCACCTGTCATAAACCTAAAGGCAGGTGCACTAAGTCAATGAAGCTGCGTCCATACAGTACTCTCGTGTATACGACTAATATATAGTGGAGTATTCTTCTTTTTCTCTCCATAACAATCGTTTTAAATTGTGTACGTATGAAACGAAACTCTTTATTTAACGTACAGTGAAGAAAACTACTACTACTTCCGATGAACTAACGATCCACGCCCACGCATCCTAGTCGCACTTCCTGTCCTTCACGTGCGGTACACTACCCTCCCTTAAGTGAACAACCACACATGCGCCAAATTATCGGAAACGTGTGAGAGTGTGTACAAATAAAGAATTTTAATTTCAATTATTGGAAAGGTTTGAGAGTATTACAAAGTTTGACTTCAGTCAAATCTAATATGCAGATTAAATAAAAATGGAGGGCTACTACGTCCATCTGGGTTTTTAGTCCACACCATTTTTAAATCAAAGTTAATAGTTGGACAAATAAAATTATAGGGGAGCTGCAGACAAAGTTATGAGAAGGCTTAGAAATCAATACAAAACTTATGCTCTTAGTACCAACGCCAATCCTTTTTCGAGGAAAGATTTGGTTCATAGCAAATTGTGTGATAAAATTGCACCAACGTGAAAGACGACTGCGTCTCCAACGCAACCAAGGTGAACTGACGAAGGATATCATCTTTGTGCATAACAAGCAAAGAACACTGATGGAAGACAGTTTGTTTTTCATTGAAAATCGATCAGCTTCACCAGCCGACGCAACCATGAGGTGCAACCATGAGCATCGATAGGTCATCATGGTGATGCATCATCCATTTGGCATCAAGTTTGGGTGAGGCACCTATGAAGTTCGACAAATCCTCACTGTGGTATGTTTCTTCTCAGTAATCAAGCTCGTGGAAGGAAGAATCACATGGCAGAGGACAGTGAGGTGGAACAACAATGGCCATCCAATTTTGTGCAGTTCCACTAAAATTGAGGAAGACATGCCCGGGTATGGAGATACGCATCGCTATTTCCAAAAATATAAAAAAGGGATATAGTGTTGTTACTTTGTTTTACATGATTAGCAACGACATCTCAATTGTCAATAAGAATTAATGAAAACTACACCAACAAACAGAAGAATCATAATTATCTTGATGGGAACTAAACCAGGATACTCGAGAAAAAAGCATTTCTTCATTTAACCAGTGATAGTACTACCACCATATGGACAATGACCGCACGACCACCATGTACATTTTGTCGAAACAACATGTATACCTCCACCGAGGCATAAATCAGGACAACTTTTCGAGTGGCATTTCCTCTATAATAGTACTAGTAGGTGATGTTGGACCAGCCGACGCACCCTAGCTACTATACATGGGGAGCTGGGGAGTAGTCGCATAGAAGAAAACCCGCACGCAGCGACCTGGGGAGCTGGACCAGTACAAGAAGTTATACCTCAGGTGGGCGAGATGTCGTTTTGGTGGGCGGGTGGGATCTGCCCACACGACGACAGCGAACAAGGGCGCGGAGGATCTTTGTCCGCGCCAGTGTCGGCTCCGAGAGGACGGTGCGCATCGGCTTCCTCCGTCGCCGACGGCGACAACATCAACGCTGCACCTCCTCACCTCCCGCAGCGGACAGGATTCGGCCGGATCTATGACCACCGGTGAGGAGAGAGATAGAGTGGACACTGTCATCTTGTTTTGATATGGAGAGGGTGAGAGAGCGAGACGCGAGAAACTCTATCAAATAAGAGGCTATAATGGAGTAAAAAAAATCTCTCCATAGCAGTGGTTTTAAATAGAATACGCGTGTTCCCGGAAAAAAGAAACAAAAACTGGCGGACAATTTTTTAACGTACCAAGAAAGAAATCTCGATCAAAAACACGCCCCCGCTTCCAGGTCGTGAGAGTCGTAGCGCACACACACATAGACATAGACATGCATATCCGTGTTTACGTAAAATTCCATTTCCATCTCCATCTCCAATCATATTTGTCCAATTGGCACATTATTTACGTTGTTAAATATATACGCAGCAAATTTAACGTACAACATCTCTTGTTTGCGAACGTCTGGACCGCTGGCACGGCCGGTCCTGACCAACCCGAACCCTCTTCATCACCCGTGCATGCTTCCCACCCGAAACGGTCAGTGTCGCATTCATGCCCGGCCAGAGCGGACGCGGCCTCTCACTGGCGCCGGCATTGAAGTGGCGCGCCGGCCGAGAGAGCGTCGCCCGCGCCACTTCCGGGTGCACGCGACTGCTCCGCGTTCAAAGGTCGCAATAGCCGGCTACAACATGCATGTAAAAAGTTCTTGGAAGTCCGTGCTACAGCTAGCTGTCCTCCCCCAACTCGTCAATCTTTTCCAGTAGTGCTAGTACTCCATGGAGCGATCCATCGACAAGCAGGCGGGAAAGTTACCGTATACTTGGTTTGCGGTGAGTGGCATGTCGAGCGACCATGTGGGGTCGAGCCGTGGAGGAGGGTGAGACACGAACACGACAGACGTAATTTAAACGTTGGTTTTGCTCGATGGCGCGATCCAACGAAACGAAACATTGGTTTCTCTCCGTTTTCATTTTTCTCCGGAAAAATGGAAACTTTCCACTCCATTTTCATTCCTATTCCAAGGTTGCCCCGTTACAACATTCCATCAAATACAAAGGAAAACTAACACGCATGCTGATGCATCTCAATGATTCACAGATCATAGCCAATATTTACTTCAGAACTAAAGAAAAAAGTGGTGAGAGCGTGTACGAAAGAAAAACTACTGATGGGATCACTACGACTTAAACCCTAAATCCTAAAGATGATTTAATTTCCTGGCCAGGTAGAACCTGTGGAAGGAAAGACGGCTGGCACCCTCAGATCATACGATGCTTTTGTGCAGTTCCACTAAAATCGACCTGAGCATCCCTGATGGCAAAGATATTGAAGAAGTGTGATTAGAATAATAGTACTGGCACAAGTTCATGAGACATAAACTCATCACAAGTAGAAGCCGGTAGAAGTAGAGAAAGATCGACATGGAGATGGAGCTACGGCAGTGGAGCAAGCCGGCTCCAAAAGGAAGATGGACTACCTGGGACATCGGGCTGTAGCTAGAGGGGCAGTTGGGACGCGGCATCGGCCCATAGCGCGGTGACCCCCCGATTGGGACGCACCGACTGTGGGTTTTCTCCCTCGCCGATGTCGACTGCTTCTACGCAGAACATTGTTCCCTTCCCCCAGCTGGGGGATCAGGCCCGTCATTCTATGCTTGTGAACAGAGCAACCTAAGCAAGCAGGCTTGTAGCTTAGGCTCCTGCTAGTGTATATATAGTGGTTTTCTTTTTCTCTCCATATCAACCATTTTATATTGCGTACGTGTCATTGAAGAGTGAAATGATGGTTGCTTCTTCCGACTAACTTACTGTGTGATTTGACTGCTCCTTAGTGGCCCCTACACGTACTCCCCCTACGTGTATGCAACAGTCGCACGTACACATGGAGGCAAAAACGCGCACGACGCCCTAATGCATGCATGTCCGAGCACACGACGGAACACACATGGTCATGCTCAAGTGTTCAATCTACACGTGCATGCACACACATACTCAGTCAGGGTGAGCTAGTGACCGTATAAACACCGGAAAATATATATATTGAGCGCAATGAGCGTATTATGAAGTCCACTGACCGTATTTTTACAAATATACAGTGACAGACAGTGTATTTATCTCGTTTGAAATTAAGCTATATTAACCAGAGAGGAGGCAGTATGGACTAGCATTACTTTGTTGTGTCCCGTGAACTTGCCGAACGAGGAGAATGTTGCAGGACGGGAGAAGCTTACGCGCGGTGGCTCGCAGGACCAGGAGAAACTTTTGACTAATGCAAGCTCTCCCTCGCTCAGGCGGTGGACGTGCAACAGTTAATTCAGTGTTAGATTGCCAGAAACATACACTATACTACTAGTGCTATTATTGTTCGACTTCCCGAATAGGCAAACAGGCAAGCGCAAAGTTTATTAGTAGTACTAGTACTACTACTGTAGTCTATAGAAGTATGTACTATACTAGTACTAGGAACCGGATGAAGGAGCGTCTGCACTCTTGTTATAATTAAAAATTGTAAAACTGCACCTAATCCCGGTCCTCTCATGAATTAGGCATTTCTGGCCGTTTAATTTCGTTTGTTAAATGTTAATTGGCCGTCAGATCTAAAGTAACGCTATGTTCGCCACGAACTGGGCCTGAAGTCGGAAGGGCAGCTACTCCCGTAACTATTTTGCAGCCCTGTCGTTAATTGGGCCATGTCTCCTGCTCGGCCCAAGGTTAAGCCCGGTTCAGCCTTACACGACAGCATCTCCCTCCCTTCCTTCGCTGCTCAGGTTATCCCCTCCTCTCCCCGCCGCTGCCCACGACGGCATCTCCTCCCTCCTCGCTTCCCTTCACGCCGATGTCGCCGCCTATGCCTCCGTGTCTCTCGCCCGCCTCTTGGCTGCCCGCGCCGATCCTCTCGCCCGTGACAACGGATCCTCCCCTCCCCAACATCTCTCGCGACCTAGGCGAGTCCTCCCGACACCGTCGCCGGTTAGAGCAACCGGAGCAGCGATGCCCGACAACTTGCCCGGTGAAACTGGAGAGAGACAATGATTATATGGTCATGGCATGATGCAGATTTTCCCAGCGGAGCTGAGGAGAGGCGAAGAAGACAGTGGACATGATGCTCCTGCGCGTGGAGCTCCTCTGCACCACTCCACGACCCATCTTCTTTTCGCTGCGAGCCATCCGGTAAACAAGCCCGTGGCCACTTTGCCGCAGGTATGTTCGCACCTCCTTCCCTTACGGTCGCGCCGCCGCGCTACCTGATGTGTGGATGTGTGGCATCTGATTTTTCGGGCGCCGGTTAGGCGGACACGATGCTACTCGGTGCACAACCCGCAGTGGGCGCTGAAGGTGTTCCGAAGAGCAATGGAGGGGGCGGATCCAGCGCACGTCACGGTGTTCTTCAGTCAGCCTCGCTGACCAGTTGCAGGCACACCGTGACATGCCGCTCGAGGAGTACCAGGATAATCAATTTGGGGTTAATACAAGGTCCACGCCTCCCTAACAATTCGTATTATAGATGTATGCATGTGCTAAGATTTGTCTTGCCTTGTTCTGATTTTGATGGCTGGCAGTCAAGTGTCTATTCTCGAGATTGGATGGACTCTCATTCCAACATTTTCCTTGTGGTTGTTCTTGGGCTACTATTAAATGAGTGGTATGTGCTTGCTGTTCATTCTTTTATGTATATCGACATCATGGATTGAGACCATATTTACTCTATTTTTATTCATGATGTTCTCTCTACTCAAAAAAATGAATGGAAGTTCTCCAGCTTGATGTATTCAAGCTCGGTTGTGATAGATTGGCCTGGTTCTGCTGGGTTGTAAGGCGAGGCACTGATTTCTACTTTAATGTTTTTTTCCAGAGAGTATTATGTTTGAATGCCCACGTCATCCTTGTTGAAAGTGCAAATGACTACAATGTGACATTCTTTTTTTAATACCAAAAAGTTCAAAGCTTTATAAAAAAAATTGAAACATAATTGCTTTGGCATGTTCAAAAGTATACTGCAATACTAGTAATTTCAGTGCCCATTCTGAAGTGCCAATATCTGAATGCTAAATCTGAACTAACAAGCTCCAACATGCAAAATTGGCATGACATCGATCTTTAGCAGTCTCTAGAGGCACTAGAACATGACAAGAACTTTTTCTATTTAACATTCTATTGCTCATTTTCCTACTTTTATATCGGAAGCTAACCAAAATTTGGGTGGTTGATATTTTTACCTACTCTATATTTTCTAGCTTGACGGATTTTGAAGGTGAGGTACTGATTTTTACATTATTTCATTGGTGGGCTATGTTTTGTATGGACTCGTAAGATTTTTTTTTCCTCACCACCTGATGTTATATACTTTGTGGTATTGAGAAGCCACAGTACGGAACCAAAGCTTTGAACTGTAGTTTTCCTACTTAATATTCATTGCTAAATTTCTCATTTTATCAGTAGTTGAATCTCTATTTTGTTCTTGTGTAAAAAAGGTGCTTCAGTACTGCCCTTTGTATGCAATAGGGAAATGGTCTCTTTGTTCATCATGAGAAACAATAGTTTAAAATTTAGAAATGCTTATGGAGATTACAATATTAGTCATGTGATCCACATCGGAATTTTTATATCATTGCTGATGCACCAAGTTGTTTTGTGGGCAGATCAAGAATGTCTACCGCATGTTGGGTCAAGGTGACAGAACACAATTCATCCCATTATCACTATGGGTGTATGATGGTATAGTTGTAAGTTAGGATTTATAATACATGAAAAAATTGATTGCTCGCATAAGTAAGAAATGTAATTTACAAGATATATATACTTTTACAATCATACCCTTATGCCACTTGAAAAAGGTGAAGGCAGGTGTTAATTTAATGTCGCTGTTTTGAATCCATGCAGTGAGTGATGTTCATACTTGGCATTCTTCGTCAGAATAGTGGTATGAGGAAAGGCTTCAAAATAAGGGAACAGAAATGTTACAGCGTTACACGTGTGCTCAACATCATTTGCCATTATTCATGTTAGAGATAATTCAGTGACCTTAATTATGATAACCTTGGATAATGTCTGCTCCTCGTGATGATTGCTATTCTTCTGCTGGTATGTAGGTGAGTGAGAGAGTTTCTCTACTGTAGTTTGTTGGAGTTACCATTCTTCAAAAATTTCTTAATGGATGCAATCAACAGTTCTTAGATGATATGTATTCTAAATTAAGACATAGACAATATAAGTTACCATTTTTTACAAATTTCTGAATGGATATGATACACAGTTCTTAGACAATATAAATTTAGAGAGGGTAAATTACTGAAGCAAGTTCTAAAATTCTATAATGGATATCCGCAATGGTCCGTAGTGTGTTAGCCACTTGATTCTACCAATATCTGTTCCATAATTAACTGGACCGTTTGTTTCTAGAAGCTTGCTACTTTCCTATTTGATCGGCTCCATGAATATTTGCAATGTATCAGACAAAAAACAGTGTTCCAGAGCATTGTACTTAGATTGCCATCCAAATGAAGAGGCTGTTAATTTTAATGTTGGTAATTTATATTTTGCATGGACGATAGCTTATACAGTGTGACTTCACAATGCATATATTTTTGATGGGATGAGAGTCAACCTGCTGTTCCATAGTTCACTGGTTAGGCATTCTTCTACTACTGCAGGTTATAGTATTTTTACAAACAACTTTGCATGAGAGCAAATACAAACTTTTAATGAGAGCAAATACAAGCTTTTAATGTTGAAATAATTGCACAACATTATCTAATATTGAATGTATCCATAATGCCTTGCGATATATTGAGAAACTTCTTCCCGATTGGTAATTTGTATTTTGTCCTTAAAGTTTCAGCACATGTCTTTTGTGCCTATAAGATTATTGTAGGGAATTATTGCCAGGTTCGAATCCTGCCGGCGCATAATTTTTAACTCCGCCTATGTTGTCTCAACATAGCCGGTCCCAAGCCCGGGTAAAGGAGGAGGGTTGTGATAGGCTTGGCGAGCCAACGTAAAAACTTAGCCACTCTTATGGAGATGAAACACCTTGGAATCGAAAGGGTTTAGGCTTAGTAGAACTAAAACCGAGTACATGATGTACGGGTTCAGTACTACTAGGTGTGAGGAGAAGGAGGTTAGCCTTGATGGCCAGATGGTAGCTCGGAAGGACACCTTTCGGTATTTGGGGTCAATGTTGTAGGAGGATGGGGATATTGATGAAGATGTGAACCATTGAATCAAAGCCGGATGGATGAAGTGGCTCCAAGCTTCTGGCATTCTCTGTGACAAGAGAGTGCCACAAAAGTTAAAAGGCAAGTTCTACAGGTTGACGGTTTGACCCGCAATGTTGTATGGCATGGAGTGTTGGCCGATTAAAAGGCGACATGTTCAACCGTTAGGTGTGGCGGAGATGCGTATGTTGAGATGGATGTGTGGCTACACGAGGAAGGATCGAGTCCGGAATGATGATATACGAGATAGAGTTGGGGTAGCACCAATTGAGGAGAAGCTTGTCCAACATCGTCTAAGATTGTTATATGCCCAAACAATCTGCCCATACTGCGGCAGCGAGCAGGTGGCGTAGACCCTGCCGCGCCGGAGCTTGGTCAGAGAGAACGGCGTGTACTGCAGATCGGGACGGGCTACCTCGGCGCCGTCGAACGGAGAATCGATGCACTTCCTCCCTTTCCCCGACGGACGGGATGCGGCCGGATCAGTGACCAACGGTGAGAGAGAGGCCACCGCACTCCCTTTCCCCCGGCAGACGGGATGCGGCCGGATCAGTGACCAACGGTGAGAGAGAGAGAGGCCACCGCAGCCTTGTGTGAGATACTCTGAAGAGCGACAAACCAGGCAGGCAGGCTCCATTGTATATAGTGGAACGGACTACCTTTTTCTCCATAAAACTCATTTTAAATTCTTTGTACGTGTCATTGAGCGCTATAACTTTATTTAAAAATAACACGGCAACGCGTCAAGTCAAACTTTGTTTTGTGCACGCATGGTACACGACCTCCCTAGGTAAACAACCGCTACAGGCATTCAAATTAGCACGTGGGCTGCCATTTCATAAAGAAATGAGCTCCACTGTGTACCCGCGCGGGTGTGGCTGGGCACGAAGCATGAGTACATGCACGATGCACCTATTCTCTTCTTGTATACGTACACCACCTACGTGGGGTTGTGTGAGAGAGATACAAACCTAGAGAGATATAGTGTGTGGGTTCG
>NC_041385.1:237548888-237557401 GCF_002162155.2 Triticum dicoccoides | reverse complement strand
CAAAAAATGTAAGATATGCAATGTGTGTGAAATAGAGTCCTGGATATAACATATATATAGAGGGGGCGATCCACGAGAAGAGAGTGGAAGTATCATCGGCTTGAGGTGTCCATAGAATCGAAGAGAGGGATGATGTGGTGTGTGTGTGTGCGTGCGTGCGATCGATAAAGAGTGCCATCGAATTTGTGTGTGCCCACATCAAAGATATAGAGTGGCTGGCCTACTGGAACATGAGAGGGGACATGTGCAGTTTGTCTCTGTGGCATGGATACCTACCTGCAGCGCTCGACTATCGGTGTGTGGTGGGGGGAGAGGGAGGCCCAATTAACTTAGAGGTACAATGGCTGGTATATGTTTGGAGGAGGAGAGAGGCCTACCTCATGTATTAAGGAGATCGATCTGCCTCATGTATTAAGGGAGATCGATTGGCATCCATGCATATGTGTAGGAGAGGAA
Source organism: Triticum dicoccoides (assembly GCF_002162155.2). Classification (NCBI taxonomy): domain Eukaryota; kingdom Viridiplantae; phylum Streptophyta; class Magnoliopsida; order Poales; family Poaceae; genus Triticum; species Triticum dicoccoides. Next base: position 237,556,945 of record NC_041385.1, on the reverse strand, counting down.
TAAGGTTGGGAGAGAGACAGAGCTAGAGTGTTGGAGGGGGTGGTAGTGGAGTTGCTTCTAACAAATGGTGGGATAGGCTTGCTAGACAAACGGAGGGCACGCCCGCAATATCAATAAGAGAGGAGATGGCTGCTTGTTGTCTGTGCACGTGCGAATGAGAGACGGGTCGGGAGGCATGCACGAATGATGAGGGGGGACGATATGGCTGTGGTAAGCAGACATAACTACATAGGAAGATCAATCGCCTTTGTTAGAGAAAGGAGAGACATAACTTGTGAGGTACGTCGATCGATGAAAGGGGGGATAGTTAAAGTCGATCTAGGTATATGTGTGTGTTAGAAGCAAATGAGGCACGAGGAGAAGGATAGAGAGACAGGGATGCATCTAGGAGGTGGTACAAGAGGCATACTATATCGAGGGGAAGGAGTGTGCGAGTACGAGATGGATGAAAAGAGTGGTGGGAGTGAGGCATGGACGGTGACAAGAGAAGAGGGGAAGCTCCTGTTTGTGCTAGGCACACCTGGCTCGAGAGGTATATCGATCGATGTGTGCTGTAAAGAATGAGCCGGGAGCCTACACACACCGTGGGTGAACGACCTAAAGTGAAAAGACGAATTTGCGCGATGGAGCTAGAGAATGCCAAGGGAGGGTGAGAGGGATGTGGGCGTGTGCATGCACAAGAGAAAGTTAGTGCTAGCTACAAAGATAAGAGGATTGTGTGTGTCGGCGTTCTGGGAACGGGGGTCCCAGACTTGCCTGCCTGCGACCTGCGGCGTGGCACAAAGGAGGCCCACACAGCCCATCTTCATCAAGGCAAGCTCAAGACCCTCGCGAGGGGCCAAGCCTCGCGGGGCGGGCGACAAGGAGCTTCCTCAGGCACGGCCTCGTCAGGCTGGCTCATGAGGGGACGGAGAGTTCAAGGCAGGGTACCTCGCGAGGTGCCCATGACGCAAACCATGACGATCAAGGGCACCAGTCGGGCGCCAGCCCGTGCAGTGTCCTCCCTTCCTCTTTGGTGCAAAGGGAGCAAGCGCAGGCGAGAGTATCAAGCAAAGGCATCCATTTCGGTGCAACAAGACCAAGACTAGCCCAACGGCTGGAAGGGAGTCATCATGGAGCCCAAGCCGGCGTCATCACCAGAGCCTTTGGCAGGCGAGGACCAACTTTAGTCAGGATAAGTGTACCCGCTGTTCCCGTTCAAAATGGCCAATTGTTGGCGCCCTTTCCGCTCAATATTTGGGAAGAGGCCCAGGGCCTTCGCCTATAAATAGGACTAGACACCCCCAGGGCAAAGGCATCTGGATCCTCATCAAGAAACCAGTAGTTAGAGCGACTGAACCCCTCTCATCAGTTCATCGCACCATCCAAGAACAGGCCCTCGCGAGGCTGTTCTTCCTTGTATTGTTCCTCATCAGCCCAAGAGGCAATCCACCACACCACACACTGGAGTAGGGTATTACACCACAATGGTGGCCTGAACCAGTATAAATCTTGTGTCTCTTGTGCTGTTCTGTTTAGTAGTTTAGGTCCCAGCGATTCGGCGAGGTGTGAGACGGTAGAGGGCTGAATCTCCACGCGCACCCCAGTGTTCGAACCTCAAGGGTCTGCCGGAACCCGAAATCTGACATTTGGCGCGCCAGGTAGGGGTGCGCCGGAATCTGCCTTCCGTCGCCTCGTTCTTCCCCGACCACCGCAACCATGTCTGACGCTCGTCGGGCTCGCGCCGAGCGCCGAGCCGCCCTCGCCTCCCATGTCGCCCAGACGGCTTCCGTCGGCGGGCGCCCTCGTCGTTCCCCGTCACCTGCCGTCAACGCCGCCACCGGGCCAGCGGGGAACGAGCAACAAGCATCATCCCAGCACTCGTCCATGAGGCGGGACGGCCGCACCTCGCTGGTTCTTCGTCACGCGCGCCCCGCGCGGCCATGGAGGCCCGAGCTGCGCTCATCGCGGCAAACGAGCTCCTGCGCTACCGCCCCATCGACGACGTCTACGAAGAATGGCTCGACCGAGTCGCCGAGCTCGTCCGCGCTGCTGGAGGCGCCCCCGCACCGTCCTTCACGCTGCACCGCACCCCGCCCCGCGCGGGCGATGAAGCTCCTGGGGCGCCTTAGCCGCCTCCTCCTCAAGAAGGCGCCCTGGCCCCAAGGCACGCGACCCCTGGGCGGAACCCGCTCGGCCAGGCGCCAGCGCGGCAAGAGCAGAGCTGCCAAGAAGTCCCTCGCCCACGAGAAGCTGCCCGAGCGCTCCCCGCTCCAGCACGTCAAGACCCTGCGCTGCCTCTAGCCGCGGCGCATGGAGACCCGCAAGACCAAGCTCTCCGTCGTCAAAGGCCCCCCGCAGCCACGGCGGGCTGCCGCGCCTTCATCTCCGAGCTGCGCAGTGTCGCGTGGCCCGCCAAGTTCAAGCCAGGCCTGCCTCCTCGCTACGACGGCACAGCTGACCCTCCGGAGTTCCTCCAACTCTACGAGTTGGGCATCGAGGGTGCCAACGGGGACGAAAAGGTCATGGCGAACTGGTTTCCCATGGCGTTCAAGGACGGAGCCCTTACCTGGCACCTGAATCTGGCCCCAGGCACAATCTCTTCCTGGGACGAGATGCACACCCGCTTCATCGCCAACTTCCAGGGTACTCGCGACCGGCCATCCGCCGTGAGCGACATGCGTCGAATCAAGCAGCAGCCAGGGGAAACCTTGCAGAAGTACATCCAGCGCTTCAACAACGCGCGCCTCAAGATCCCCAGGGTAACGGAGGAGGCCATCATCTCTGCCTTCTCCGACGGCGTGCGCGACGTCAAGATGAAGGAGGAGCTGGCGATGCATGAAGATCTGTGCACCTCCTTGGAGCTGTTTAACTTGGCGACCAAGTGCGCCAGGGCTGAAGAAGAAGGAGAAGGATTCGGAGACCTTGAAGACCAAGCCAATCAAGGCAAGCAACCCTTTGACCATGACACCCTTCTTGTTCATCGGTACCCTTTTTTCGATTGCATGATAACGAAATATGACGGTGGTAAACATGTTGTGAACCACCACATGATGCATACCCCTACTCATGACTTTACCTTGTTCATGAATGCAATGTCAAAATACTAGTTGATGCATAATGATGCATGTGTACCATGAACTCTTCGTGGTTACATTCTTTCGAAAACCCGATCGGGTGCCCCTAATGCCCCTGGGAGATGATGATGAACTAGGTCACTACTTGGTGGAGAGGTAGTGTACCGAGGCTTGATGAAAGTGTTGTTTACAGAGACGGATTAGATTTAAGATTTGTTGATCATCCCAACCCTACATGCGCAACCACTCTACGCTTATATCAGAAAGGACATTATTGATTACCTAGTTCGTGATACCAGGGATGCCCGCATTACTAGTGACGGGAGTGATTTGTGGTCACTCTCGGGACGGGGTCGTGTCAGGTAGGGCGGCCCTGAATATTTTTACAGGGCACCGGACACACCGTTGGTACCCCGTGCTTGTGATATGTGATGGATATGGGAGCGTGGCTCCACAAAAAGAATTTATATTGTGATAATGTTGGGCACGGGGGCTACTACCAACCGAGTGGACTCCTTGTTAGTCATGGCTAGGGAAAGGTAGTGATCGGGTGCTTACCCCGGGTATTTGAGGTATAGCGGGATCGTGGATGACACGAAAGCTTCCCGGATCTTGTGGTAATGTGTGCAACCTCTGTAGAGTGTCAAACTATTCGAATAGCCGTGTCCATGGTCAAGGACGGTTGGGTGGTGCTGCTTAGACTATGCCCATATGTTTCTGAAAACAACATGGTTTGGTGATATTGTTGATGTGATTCATGAGGAAGTCACGATGAGCTTGAGCATGAGTTGTTCATAACTCTTTCTCGAGGCCGATGTCTATAACCTCCTGATACTTGCTGCAGACACAATCATGTCCTTGGTAAATGTTGATCATACTTGCATCAGAAAAACTAGCTTTCCGCAAAAATTCCAATTAAGCAGTAGAGCTTTGCATAATTCTTTTGTTATCACTCTTGAGTTGCTTGCGAGTACATTCAAAGTACTCATTGGCTTGCCACTGGTTATTTTATTGGCCAGGCATGAAAGAACAGGATATAATGAAGAGTACCTTGGTGACGAACATGCGAGCTAGGACGCTTCCCAGTCAGAATGCCTGTAGGGTTAAGACAGTTGGCATGGGTCCAAGTTATTGATGAAGATTTCCGCTGCAATGTTGTACTCAAAACTTGACCACAATGGTCATAATTTATGTAAGACAGTATGTACGGATGTAAGACTCTTGTTATTCAGCTTCTGTGTGTTCAGTGAGCATTGATCTCTGGGATCACTGTACACGTGCATTCGATGATCACGACTTATGAGTCGGGGTCCCCACATGGTGCCATGCATAGATGCGAAAGAGCTTGTGTAGGTGAAAATGAGGATCGGAGGCATGGGGTGCCGGGTGGGGGTGAGGGTTTTTGTGACGTGGGGATGGCGAGGGTTTTCTTTTTTCTTTTTTGAATTGGCTGGTGAGTGTTTTCTGTCCCACAAAGAATTTCGGAGGCAACGGTGCTAGAGCCAACCGTGCGTGATTGACGCAAGAAGCAAAATGAAAGCCATTGCACACGCTTCCAATTTTGGGAACCGTGTGTGATTGAAGCAACAGGCAAAATGAAAGTCATTGCACATGGTTCCAATTTTGGGAACTGTGTGTGATTGATGTACTACCTCAGTCCTGGTTTATTGGTCCCCTCTGTAATTTGTACCAAATTTCGACCAAATATTTGACTAGGAAATGTTTATGCATGTCACCAAAAATTATATGATTGAACACTATGTTCAAATACGCATCCAACGATATAATTTTTGCTAACCTACACTAAAATTTTGTTAGTTAAATCTTTGGTCAACATTTAACACAAATTGCAACGGGGACCAATAAACGAGGACGGAGGTAGATTCCATCAACCGAACTGATTGCATCCATATCCCATAGTTAGACATAAGTAAACATAGATTAAAAATACTCAGACATAGATAATAAGCGTACACGTACACAAGCATAGTTCAACCGTCATTAAGCATACTCAAGCGTACATATATAGTTTGGATCCCACATCTCATCTCACAAGTCGGCACGATCCCGAAGCTTCTCTAGGAACTCGGCGTACGCGCTGTGCTCCACCCTGCGAGCATACTTCTTTTTAAAGGATCCAATGGCCCGTCCTCTTGCATGTGCCAGAACACTTTGATACGCGTCATCAAGCTTGTGGTTGCAGAATGGGCATCGATAGCCGCCGTTCCAGGTCCTAATACGCCTGTTATGCATTCCCGCATAAAGCTCCCTTAGGATTTGCCTCTTGTACCTCCTCTAGACATCTTCATCCTCGCTGTCCACATCGTCAGACAACACCTATACAAATAGTTAAAAAATGTGGCATCAAATTAATGTTTACAAACTAATCTCTAGCGAACATTTGGCAGTTGCCAAAAATTGGCATCAAATCAACAATTACATGCCGTGAAGTAGGATTACGAATTTATGGCTATTTATTTATACATATCCATAGATTATGGTTTGATTTTTAAGCACATTCTTCTATGTACAGACCAATCTTGAAGAAAATAATGGCACAAACATATGTTGGTCATTCAAAATAAATTGTCAAGTCCTGGCTAGGAATTATTAGCACGAACACTAACCCTATTCGGATTATGAGCAGAAATCATTTCCACAGATGAAACAACTGATCACTTATCACTTGTATCATTCAAACAATCAATACACTACACGGATCTAACAAAACTTACTCGTATTTCATGGATTGGGAGAACATAACCATAGGATTTCTATTCCAAAAAGGGGGAGGAAGGAGTAACCAGAGAAACCCTAGGATCTATTTGACACATAAATGGGTATATATGACTAACCAGTTGTCCGTCATCGTCGGAGTGGTCGTCGGAGTCATCGCCTGAGTCATCACTAGAGTCGGTGTGGAACTCCGCCTCCGGCTATGGAAGCTCTACGCCATCTACGACGGCAATTCTGTCTCCATATCCACGCCGTGCTCCGGTGCTTTAGCAGCCCTGGCGTCGCCACTCCCTCCGATGGGGCGCTTCAGTGGCATCCTCATACACTGACGACTTCGATGACTGAGAGCGCCGTCGAGGATGCAAGTGGAGAGAGGGGATTGTGTGTGTAGCGAGGATGGGGGGTGCAGCCGCTCGAGCGCACCATTAATATAGAGTAGTGGGAGAGAGGCGGGCCGCGGTTAAACCGCTGGCTCGCCTCCCAGTGAGCCTGCACCGGACTGCTGGCATGCCTACAGTCATTTCACACAGCTACTCGCATGCCTCCTGATGACACTGTTCAGCGAGCACGCCTCCGTAAATTCACACAACTGCATGCATGCCTCCCGGTCTGCCTGCGCGACGGACTGCTTGCATGCGTCCTGTCAACTCACGCCAGCTCGCACGGTACACGGGTCGCATGGCAGCATGTATATTGTTTTTCTATTTGGATGATAAATGATGCTGCTTTATTTTTTTGCTTAACCCAAGCATGACACGTATCCATTGTTGGTCTAACGCTCACAATTCAAATAAATAGTTCTTTTGCGATATTGGTTCCCAATTATTAATAATCTCCCATTTGTAATTAGATAAAGGTTACATCAAAACTCGTCTCAAATTTGACCAAAAAAAGTACAATGCAACTTTGTATTGGTGTGCATATGACAACACAATAAGTTTCATGAACTTCAAATAAGTTTTGGATGTACTAGAATTTAAAAATCAAAATTCTCATTGTTAGAAAATTGTTGCACAGGGAGTAAACATGCACCCAATGAGACACATGTGTTTTTGCAATTCATTTAGGTGCACTGTCACGTGTGCATGTAGCTCGAATTTGATTTTTGCACATTTAAACCCATAGAAAATCAATCAATTAATGTTCTAAAACGTCTTAATGATCTCTGGGTTTTTTTGAAACTAAAATGCCCCTCCGTTGGTAACATATATATGTCCATCCGTTCGAATAAATTAGTTATCCCGGGGTTATATATATATATATATATATATATATATATATATATATATATATATATATATATATATATCATGCATGCATGTGTACGCATGAATCCCTCCCATCGAGTCGAAGTGGCTAGTACAACGACACCTGATGAACCGATCTTGCTCTTTGTGGGGAGAGTGTACGATTTTTGACACATGCGCCACATCAATGTTGTGAAATGGTATTCAAACATGCATGCATGCATCACCTCCATACATATGCATGTAGTGGTTGTCTTCGAATGGTACACTCCCTCGCGTGGTTATCGGCGACAACCCTATATATATTCATGGGCCCGCACGGACATCCATAATCACCTAGACCGACAACAAGATAGGTTACCATGGCAGATATTCTTCATTTGGTTTGTGTTATCGTAGATAGGTCATGGTGACATTCAGACCTAATTAAAATTTGAGTGCATATACTATGCACGCGCATGCATGCATGAATCCCCGTCATCGGCTTGAAGTTTGGTGTAACATACATATGCATCATCAACCTAACCCTCACTCAATGTGGGGATTTCTAGTTCGAAATCACGGTGCCACATCAAAGTTGTTCCATTGTGTACTAAAAAACACACCTGATCCATACATATGTTTGTGCCACACACATGAACTGGTTGTCTTCGGGGACTAGCTAGCTACTTGCGTGATTATTGGCGAGCTAGCCTATCTGGGGTCGCATGGACGACCATCACTTTGACCAGCAACAAGAGAGAGGTTGTACAACCCAGGTGGATTATTCTTGGTCCATTTTACGATCAATCTTGGTGAGATGCCTCTCTGTCCCGCCGACTTAAAAGTGTGTATGTGCAGGGGGGCTGCTACTTTGCACTTTGGTAGGTGAACCATGGTTGGGGGGCATCATAGCTTAGGATTCCCTTCGTGCCGACATGAGGGGGGCTGCTAGCTACTTCGTAGTTTGCTAGGTGAACCACGGTTGGGGGGCATCCATTCGTAGCTTAAGATTCCCTTCGTGCCGACACAAGGGAGG
>NC_041385.1:237547688-237548425 GCF_002162155.2 Triticum dicoccoides | reverse complement strand
CGACACGAGGGAGGGGGTTACTAGCTACTTCACACTTTGCTAGGTGAGCCTCGGTTGGGGCGGGGGGCGGGGCATGCATTCATAGCTTAGGATTCCCTTCGTGCCGACACGAGGGGGGGGCAAGCAATATCGTGCGGTTTGTGAGATAGGTGCGACATCGAAGTTGCATTTTGTATTTGAAAATCACAGCACCCTTTTCATACATATAAATTTGGTCCACATGCAAGTGTGTTCATGTTCTGACCCTCTACCGCGTCATTTTTTGCTAAATTTATGAACATTAGACAAGTCAGATGACGCAACACACACGGTTCACTCAAACTAACCATGTGCCACGTCGGCGCCCCTGTCACGCACACATCCGCATAGTACATTGGGCTCCACAAGGCTCCCCCTCTCATAAATATCTGCCTGCCTCAAGGGTTTTTCTGTTTCATAACACACGGTTGTTATCTCCGTACCGTGTGCGATGTTTCTTCTTCCCAATCCCACTGCATCCCTAGAAAATATCTGCCCGCCTCGAGGAGGGTTTTTTGTGTTTCATAACACACTATCTCTGGACCGTGTGCGATGTTTCTTGTTCCCAATCCTGCTTGCCCCTAGAAAATATCTGCCTTCCTTGAGGGTTTTTCTCTTTCATAACACACGGTTGTTATCTCGCCATCATCAAAAATTTCATTAGCCTAGCATTTGACTCCTGCGTTGTAAAATTTTCAGTACCAACGTCATTTCCTCAA
>NC_041385.1:237519471-237547373 GCF_002162155.2 Triticum dicoccoides | reverse complement strand
ATTGTCAACATCTGTTGGTTTGTCCATGCAGATTACCCACCGGTCTCCATACCATGGCCGCCCTGAGTTTCTTAGATGAAGCCTGCCAAACGCCCCTTTTCCCCCTGATCCCCATCCCCATCCCCATCCCCCACTCCAGAGCGTCACAGCCTAAGCCCGGCTATGCTTCCCATGGAGCTCGAGCAGCGACTGGCCCAAAAGAGGTGTATCGCGGTCTCTTCTCCCGACGTCGCCGAGAAGCTGACGACCATTACTGGCGGCAGGAACTCAAGCAGCGGGCTAGAGTATGCGGGCATGTCTCTTCCGCCGGCTATGACATCAAGGTCATGGACAGTGACGGCCTGAGGCGGGCTATGTCAGAGGTTAAGTGGCCCACCCCAACCCCTCGGGTTCAACCGCCGTCGATCTCATGCATGGCCCCTCCGCTGATCTCCTCTGGCTCGCTGTCAACAAGTTGCCATCCTACATCGCCATTGAGCCCCTTTTGTCATTTCTGAAGGACACGTTCTGCGATGCTGACTTGGGATCCACAGCTTCCAAGTCAGACCTCATTACCGGCGACCACGAGGAGGGAACCCTCTCCCGCTCTTCCAAGGGGAAAGAGCCCATCTGCGACAACAGGGAGGGCACCCTACAACCGTGCTCTTCCAAGGGCAAGGAGCCCATCTGCGACAACATGGAGCGCATCCAGGGTCCGTTCTCTTCCCACTGGAATGAGCCCATTTGTGACAAGTGAGGAAACCCATGATTTGTTTTGTCATGCCTCTTCACAAGGGGAAACCCATGATTTGTTTTGTCGAGCCCCTTTTGTAGTGTAGTGAGAATATGTCCAGTTTTAATATGCCTTGTTTATTTCAGTTGTTCACAATGCGATGTCTGTATGTGCAATTATTTACTATGCAGTATATTTCATCAATCCAGTTTTAAACATACTGATAGGAATGCATATATTTGCTTGCTGTTAAGCCTGTTATAGCTAGCATATGCCTCTTTTAAATTTTTTTGATTGTTCTGTTGTTTGTAGTTAGCATATGTCTAGTTTCAAATGCTATCTTTGGTTGTTCGTCGTATGCCTTGTTTATTCTAGTTATTCACAACGTGATGTTCTATATGTGCAAGTATGAAATGCACAGTTCAATTCATCAGTACCAGTTTCAACAATACCACTATGGCCATGTTTGTTTCGGATTCTGGGACCAGATTCAGCTTTGCCAGTGAAGCCGAATCTGGAATCCGAAACAAAAAGCTATTTGGAATCAGCTTTGCCAGTGAAGGTGAATATGGATTCGGGTCATTTTTAGTGCAATTTCCTGAAGCACCTCAAAGTGTACTTCGGTGGTGAAGTTGATTCGCAGAAACAGCTTCGCCACTGAAGCGAATCCATGGGTGATTAAGATCCAAGCAAAGTTGAAACAAACAGGACATGAATGACTACATTTGGTTGCTGCATCTTGTAGTTAAACACGCCTTTCCATTTTTATTTAACAATAACTAGTGTACTTAGACTGGCACAATACTACTTTGAATGACTATGTTTGCTTGTTGTTAAATGTTAGGCCTGTTGTAGTTAACACACCATTTCACTTGTTTTGCTTTACCTGCACACTGAAGCTACCTTTTGGATATTATTTTGTCTATCATGGATAATTTTGGTTGATGTTTAGCCTGTTGTGCTTAACATGCTTCTCGATGTCCCTACACAGGACAATTTTGGGAACGACTGCTGTTTTCCATCAAGGTTAGTTTCATCCCATGGCTTATATATGCTCATTGTTTAGGATATCGGTAGCTGGTACCATATAGGTCGGGGGCTGATAAGGGACTAATCGGTGAATCTGACTTTTAACTGAATATATCTGCAACCCATTTATCGTTAGGCTAACTAGGGCCATATGTAATATATCTGAGGGTACATAGCAACATGCACTGTACTTAATGTCTACATATGCAATCCTAGGCTACATAGCAACAAGGAAGAGTGTTACCTTAATGTTCTGATGATGTCTAGATACGCATAGAAGAGCAGCAATAACAACAACAACAACACAACCCTATTTGGATACTCAACTTAGCTTAGAGGTTAGAGTTTGTTTCTAGCTCAAGACTAACCCTGAACTAACTCCATCCAAAGAGGTGTTTGGATGACAAGATTAGATACTTAGATTGACAATAAATGCACTAGGAGAACTAGCTCCAATTAGCACCTCTTGGGTTGGATAGTTTTTTGGGTGGGTTATAGATGCAACTAGCTCAAACTAGCCCTCATGTTTAGATATACTTTAGGGCTATTTGAGCCCGAACTAGCTCAATCTAACTCTAACCCATGGATACAGCAGCAGTTAATCAGCCGATAATTTGTAAGAATGCAATAAACTCCTTCCGACCCATAATGTAAGACGTTAATTCATCAAATATGTGAGTATATTGGATGTTATAAGATATTATAGAAGAGTGTTGTACTACATCATTGTGCAATTGGTGTTTATATTCTAATATTAACTTGGTGATTTTAGGTACATATGTCATTTGTAAAGATCCGTGCATCGACCCTTTCTGCGTAGGGGGAAATGATATATCGATGAACTAACATCAAGTGAGGAAGCTGATAAAGATTGTTAGCAAAATGGGTCAAAAGATGGCAATTAAACTATTTGTTTACACTTTATCCAATACAACAGTGAACTACATGATGGTAAGTAAGAACTCTACAGCCTTATTTACTGCCCATAATGAGTTGTGTTAGATGACAATGTCTGAATCTTTTTTCCTTTGCAGTGGTTCGCAAAGCAGTTTACTAAAAATTACCTCTCAAACTACATGATTGGTGGGCATGCAAAGGTTAAAGTATTTCTACCAGAACATGGTGATTATCTAGATGTTTCCATGAAGACCATGAAGGGTGGGCGGTCGGCCATCACAAGGGATTGGACTAGAGTCGTGCGTGCCTTATGCATGGAGGAGGGCACAATATGGGCATTCCGCTTCACCTTGTTCAGCAGCCAGAATGTATTTCGCCTGTTTCTTTCCGTCTTTAATATTACAAGTATACAACTGTGGTTCATCAATCTTTATTTGTTTCTTATGTAATTCTTGATGTGTACCTATGAATGGAATAATTCATTGGTTGTCTGAACCTGATGGATATGAATAAAGCTATATCATACATTCAATTTCAATTTAAATTTGATATAGTAGCAATTAAATTACGGTGAAATTATAGTCTCCAGGTTGTTACGGCACACACGGTTGGTGAAATACAAACATTTGCGATATACACCATAATCTGAGATGGTTCACAGAGAGGAAACATGTGCAAGCGTGCACACAGTTGCCTTTTGCAAAGCATGTGCGATGTCAAACAATATTACAAACGGTGCTGGCAAACTAACCATTTGCGATAGTTGTCGCAACCATGAACTGTTTCTAACGAAGTATGCATCGTAAACGTTGCACCACAAAATAGCATGTGCGATAGTTGCCTTATCGTGCACGATTCACAGCCATGAGTTGTTTCTGATGAAGTATGCATCATAAATGTTGCACCACAGAATAGTGTGTGTGATAGTTGCCTTATCATACACGATTCGCAGCCATGAACTGTTTCTGATGAAGTATGCATCATAAACATTGCATCGTAAACAATGCGGTACGCACGGCGAGCGAACCAAGGCCGCAAGGCAGAGGACGACGGCGAGGCCTCGGATGGAACGAAAAGGAGCCGTGGAAGATGCGCCGGTCCAGTCGCAGGAGGAGGGGAGTACGAGGGTTGACTGGTTCGGGTGCGGGTGCGTGTTGGGGCTGACGTCGCCGGAGAATAACAGGAGTGTGGGGGAATAGAGGGAGGGACTGGCCAACATTGGAGGGTACGTACGGTAGGGCGGCTGAGGTGCAGCCAGCCATGGGAGGCGAGAGCAGGCGGAGTCGACGGGGTGGTTTGGTTTGGGCGGCTGGAGGAAGAAGAAGACAAGAGATAGAAGATACACGACAGATGTTGGATGTCAATCCAACGGCTGGTAGGGAGAATTGTTTGTTGACTGTCTAGTAAGTCGACACCTCCTTGGATAGGCTATTTCCTCGCGGGTCCCAAATGTCAGAATCCAAATCTTTCACGGTCATGTAGCGTTTCCTATGAAAATTTACAGCCCATTTGATGTGCTAGTTCAAAATAAGTTTGTGGGTGCTGGTGGGGGCTAATCACTTGGCTTCTGTAATGCAGAGTGAGCTCAAGCAGCCGGCGAGAGTGATGTTATTTCCCTTGGTTGGGATTTGTTACAATATTTCACTCTAAATTAAACGAATAGCAAGCCATTTGCCTTGTTTCAAAGAAAATATGACAGTCACAGCCGAGTTGAAAAGGGCAAGAACATCTAACTCCAGCTTAGAAACTATACAAAAGCACGAGGGTTAATTGTTCATCAGGTTTACGAAAAAACCCAGGTTGAAAAGGGCAACAACATCTAACTCCACCACTATTTTCGGCAGTCACAGTCAAATGGATCGGCCAGGTCCATAGAATGAACATCCTGGGTTGTAAAATTTACTGGATTATGACCACAATATGTTGTAAATAGAAGCCCAGCACGTTCAAAAGCTCTTTTGCCCACCTGAGACTCCTTTTTTTGCTCTTTGACATACCCATCCGTCAAAACCATGCTGCTGATAAACTTAAGCCTGATGGACAATAGTAACCTCGCATTCAGCAGGAAGAATGTGACAAATCTAGTGTTTGCACGGTTGGCTACATACCGTTCTAGCGTTATTGCCTTCAATCGAATCTCATGAGAAGTGAGAAAACCCCGATGCTTACAAATCCACCGATTGGTTATAACTTTCTTACCCCGTCCTGTTGCCTAAATAGACATGAAGATTGAAAATAGTTAAGGTCTAAAAAAAGAGAGTCAAAAGAGCAACAACTGAATGGTTAATTCTAGTACACTATATGCGGGCTTCCAATGTGCGTGAAATAATCACCTTTATATACAACTTCTCCATACATGGAAAGCACTGACACAAGCCAATAATCTTGTTCTGATCAAAATTATTCATTTGGATATATAAGATCTTGACAGAATCCAGCACCATAGATAGGCCATCCATGGAGAAACTCTTCATTGAGCATAGAACATAATATTAGTACAAAATGTGTACTCCAAGATGATATATAACTTATGCGTCGAAATTTAAAATGCAGCTTATGGTTACAAGTGTAGATGATAATATAAAGTACCTGAAGAACTGTGGAGCCAAACACCATATTGAAATGAGCACTTAGATCATGTATTACACCCAAGGTCTCCAGTTTAGGCGCAGAGAGGATGGTTATTTTCAACGGTGAATAACTAGAATCAAGGATCAACCTTTGAAGTGAAGGGGCATCTTGGATGATGAGCTACCTTTCGTCAAAATAAATTCCAATTCTTACAAGGTTAGGCAACTTTATTTGGAGACAACCGATTCTAACTGTGAAAACAAGCACCAAGAACTCCAGGGCAGGGCAACTGGAGTGGATAATGTTGTGCAATGAGGCCTCCGATATACGAACCCACACAAGTGAAAGTTTCTTGAGAAATGGGAGTCGAAGGTTTAGTACCAGATTGTCTGGTAGGTAGCACAGCGTAGAGGTGGCGGTGTGGAGAGAGGAGGAAAACTGCGAGATGGACATCGGTGCTGAGGGCACAAGTACATGGCATTCGGTATGTGGTATGTGATTTCCAGGGGAATAGTAGAACTCAAGCAGCTGTAGTTCTGTGAATTCAGGGAATTTCGGCTAGACGTCCACCATGCAGGGCATGGTATGCTTGCTCAGGTAGCATGACGGGATGCAGAGGCTTTGAACGGAGCCCTGGTGGGAGGAGATGATGGCTCTGGGGATTTCAAAATCATTGAAGAGAGATAGCTGACGACAGTCGAGATTAAGGGGCACGGCGCGCCATAGAGGGCGCCACCGAATTGAGAGGACTTGGGTGCGGCAGCAATCCTTGGTGGGGATAAGTCAGATGATCTCCCCAAGGACCGTGTCCGGGAGATCGCTGCTGCGGTCCACCCGAGATTCTACGGGTTCCTGGGATCCGGTGGGGGCGGGGTCGCCGCTTCTCCCCACGCTGCCTATACGTCCATTTTGCATCATGCTTTTATATCAATATTTATTGCATTATGGCCTGTTATTACACATTATATATCAATACTTATGTCTATTCTCTCTTATTTTACAGGGTTTATCATGAAGAGGGGGAATGCCGGCAGCTGGAATTCTAGCTGGAAAAGGAGCAAACATTGGAAACCTATTCTGCATTGCTCCAAAAATCCTGAAACTCCACGAAACATGTTTTTGGAATTTATAAGAATTATTGAGCGAAAGAAATACACCAGGGGGCCCACACCCTGTCCAGGAGAGTCGAGGGTGCCCCCCCTATTGGGCGCGCCCCCTATCTCCTGGGCCCCCTGGTGGGCCTCCAGTGTCCATCTTCTGCTATATTAGAGCTTTTACCCTGGAAAAAATCGTGGGCAAGCTTACAGGACGAAACTCCGCCGCCATGAGGCGGAACCTTGGCGGAACCAATCTAGGGCTCTGGCGGAGCTGTTCTGCCAGGGACACTTCCCTCCGGGAGGGGAAAATCATCACCAACGTCATCACCAACGATCCTCTCATCGGGAGGGGGTCAATCTCCATCAAAATCTTCACCAGCACCATCTCCTCTCAAAACCCTAGTTCATCTCTTGTATCCAATCTTGTATCAAAACCACAACTTGGTACCTGTGGGTTGCTAGTAGTGTTGATTACTCCTTGTAGTTGATGCTAATTGGTTTACTTGGTGGAAGATCATATGTTCAGATCCTTTATGCATATTATTACCCCTTTAATTATGAACATGAATATTCTTTGTGAGTAGTTACGTTTGTTCCTGAGGACATGGGTGAAGTCTTGCTATTAGTAGTCATGTGAATTTGGTATTCGTTCGATATTCTGATGAGATGTATGTTGTCTTTTCCTCTAGTGGTGTTATGTGAACATCTACTACATGACAATTCACCATTATTTGGGCCTAGAGGAAGGCATGAGGAAGTAATAAGTAGATGATGGGTTGCTAGAGTGACAGAAGCTTAAACCCTAATTTATGCGTTGCTTCGTTAGGGGCTGATATGGATCCATATGTTTAATGCTGTGGTTAGGTTTACCTTAATACTTCTTTTGTAGTTGTGGATGCTTGCAATAGTGGTTAATCATAAGTGGGATGCTTGTCCGAGTAAGGGCAGTACCCAAGCACCGGGCCACCCACATATCAAATTATCAAAGTACCGAACGCGAATCATATGAACGTGATGAAAACTAGCTTGACGATAATTCCCATGTGTCCTCGGGAGCTCCTTTCTCATTATTAGAAATTTTCCAGGCTTATCCTTTGCTACATAAAGGATTGGGCCACCTTGCTGCACTTTATTTACTTTATTTACTTGTTACTCGTTACTATTTATCTTATCACAAAACTATCTATTACCTATTATTTGAGTACTTGCAGAGAAAACCTTACCAAAAACCGCTTATCATTTCCTTCTGCTCCTCATTGGGTTCGACACTCTTACTTATTGAAAGGACTACAATAGATCCCTTACACTTGTGGGTCATCAAGACTCTTTTCTAGCGCCGTTGCCGGGAGTGTAGCGCTTTTGGTGAGTGGAACTTGGTAAGGAAACATTTATATAGTGTGCTGAAATTTTCTGTTACTTGTCACTATGGAAACTAATCCTTTGAGGGGCTTGTTCGGGGTATCTTCACCCCAACCAGAAGAGCAAAGAGTTGCTCCTCAACCTACTGAACTTTATGAAAATATTTACTTTGAGATTCCTTCGGGTATGATAGAGAAACTGCTAGCTAATCCATTTGCAGGAGATGGAACATTGCATCCCGATTTACACCTTATCTTTGTGGATTATTTAAGCTTGCAGGTATTCCCGATGATGTTGTCAAAAGGAAGGTCTTCCCTTTATCTTTGAAGGGAGATGCATTGACATGGTATAGGCTATGTGATGATACGAGATCTTGGAATTATAAGCGATTGAAGTTGGAATTTCACCAGAAGTTCTATCATATGCATCTTGTTCATCGTGATCGTAATTACATATATAATTTCTGGCCTCGCGAAGGAGAAAGCAGCGCTCAAGCTTGGGGGAGTCTTAAGTCAGTGTTATATTCATGCCCCAATCATGAGCTCTCCCGGGAAATGATTATTCAAAACTTTTATGCTCGGCTTTCTCTTGATAACCGCAACCTGCTCTATACTTCATGTGCTGGTTCTTATATGCTGAAGACTATTGATTTCAAATGGGACTTATTGGAAAGAATTAAACGCAACCCTAAAGATTGGGGTTCCAATGATGTTAAGGAGTCGGGTATGACACCTAAGTTCGATTGTGTTAAATCTTTTATGGATACCGATGCTTTTCATGGATTTAGCGCTAAGTATGGACTTGACTCTGAGATAGTAGCTTCTTTCTGTGAATCTTTTGCTACTCACGTTGATCTCCCTAAAGAGAAGTTGTTTAAATATAATCCTCCTATTGAAGTGAAAGTAGTTGCACCTATTACAGTTGAAGAAAAGACTATCACCTATAGTGATGCTATTGTTCCTACTACTTATGTTGAGAAACCTCCTTTTCCTGTTAGGATAAAAGATCATGCTAAAGCTTCAACTGTTGTTCGTAGAGTAATACTAGGACTTATACACCTCCTGAGCAAATTAATGTTGAACCTAGTATTGCTATGGTTAAAGATCTCTTGGATGATGATTTAGATGGGCATGTTATTTATTTCTGTGGTGAGACTGCTAATATTGCTAGACCAGATACAAAGACACAGAGACCTGTCGTAGGCATGCCTGTTATTTTTGTTAAAATAGGAGATCATTGTTATCATGGCTTATGTGATATGGTTGCTAGTGCTAGTGCAATACCTTATACCTTATATCAAGAAATTATGCATGACATTGCACCCATTGAATTAGAAGACATTGATGTTACTATTTTGCTTGCTAATAGGGATACCATTAAACCCTTTGGGATTGTTAGAGATGTTGAAGTTTTGTGTGGGAAGGTAAAATACCCTGCTGATTTTCTTGTTCTTGGTCCCCCACAAGATGATTTTTGTCCCATTATTTTCGATAGACCCTTCTTGAATACAGCTAGTGCTAAGATTGATTGTGAAAAAGATACTGTCACCGTTGGCATAGATGGTATGTCTTTTGAGTTTAATTTTGCTAAGTTTCGTAGACAACCTCGTGATAGGGAACCACCTAGTAAGGATGAAATTATTGGTCTTGCTTCCATTGTTGTTCCTCCTACTGATCCGTTAGAACAATATTTGCTAGACCATGAAAATGATATGTTTATGAAGGAAAGAAGGGAAATAGATGAAGTGTTCCTTAAACAGGAACCTATGCTGAAACATAACCTTCCCGTTGAAATTATTCGGGATCCCCCTCCACCCAAGGGTGATCCCGTGTTTGAACTCAAACCATTACCTCATAATCTTAAGTATGCTTATCCTGATGAAAAGGAAATATATCCTGTTACTATTAGTGCTAACCTTTTAGAGAAAGAAGAAGAAAGATTATTGAAAACTCTGAAGAAGCACCGAGCAGCTATTGGATATACTCTGGATGATCTCAAGGGCATTAGTCCCACATTATGTCAACACAAAATTACAGTGGAAAAGGATGCCAAACTAATTAGAGATTCTCAAAGACGATTAAATCCCAAGATGAAAGAAGTGGTAAGAAAGGAGATACTAAAGCTCCTTGAGGCAGGTATTATTTATCCCGTTGCTGATAGTGAATGGGTAAGCCCTGTCCATTATGTTCCTAAAAAGGGAGGTACTACCGTTGTTCCTAATGATAAAGATGAATTGATCCCGCAAAGAATTATTACAAGTTATAGGATGGTAATTGATTTCTGTAAGTTAAATAAAGCTACTAAGAAAGATCATTACCCTTAACCTTTTATTGATCAAATGCTAGAAAGACTATCCAAACACACTCATTTTTGCTTTCTAGATGGTTATTCTGGTTTCTCTCAAATACTTGTGTCAGCGAAGGATCAATCTAAGACTACTTTTACTTGCCCTTTTGGTACTTTTTCTTATAGACGTATGCCTTTTGGTTTTTGTAATGCACCTCCTACCTTTCAAAGATGCATGATGGCTATATTCTCTGATTTTTGTGAAAAGATTTGTGAGGTATTCATGGATGACTTCTCCGTTTATGGATCCTCCTTTGATGATTGTTTGAGCAACCTTGATCGAGTTTTGCAGAGATGCGAAGACACTAGTCTCCTCCTGAATTGGGAAAAGTGTCACTTTATGGTTAATGAAGGCATTGTCTTGGGGCATAAGATTTCCGAGAGAGGTATTGAAGTTGACAAAGCCAAAGTTGATGCTATTGAAAAGATGCCATGTCCCAAGGACATAAAAGGTATAAGAATTTTCCTTGGTCATGCTGGTTTTTATAGGAGATTCATTAAGGACTTTTCTAAAATCTCTAGGCCTCTCACTAATTTATTGCAAAAAGATATTCCTTTTGTTTTTGATGATGATTGTGTAGAAGCATTTGAAATACTTAAAAAAACTTTGATCACTGCACCTATTGTTCAGCCACCTGATTGGAATTTACCTTTTGAAATTATGTGTGATGCTAGCGATTATGCTGTAGGTGCTGTTCTAGGGCAAAGAGTCGATAAGAAATTGAATGTTATCCAGTATGCTAGTAAGACCCTTGATACTGCCCAGAGAAATTATGCTACTACTGAAAAAGAATTCTTAGTAGTTGTGTTTGCATGTAATAAGTTTAGACCTTATATTGTTGATTCCAAAGTTACTATTCACACTAATCATGCTGCTATTAAATATCTTATGGAATAGAAAGATGCTAATCCTAGACACATTCGATGGGTTCTCTTGCTCCAAGAATTTGACTTGCATATTATTGATAGAAAGGGAGTTGAGAACCCTGTTGCAGACAATTTGTCTAGGTTAGAGAATGTTTTTGATGACCCACTGCCTATTGATGATAGCTTTACTGATGAACAATTAGCGGTCGTTAATGCTTCTCGTACTGCTCCTTCGTATGCTGATTAGGCTAATTACATTGTTGCTAAATTTATACCGCCTAGTTTCACATACCAGCAAAAGAAAAAGTTCTTTTATGATTTAAGACATTACTTATGGGATGATCCACACCTTTATAAAGGAGTAGATGGTTTTATTAGACGTTGTGTGCCTGACATTAACAGGAACAGATCCTACACAAGTGTCACTCTGAATCCTATGGAGGACACCACGCTGGAGATAGAACTGCACACAAGGTACTACAATCTGGTTTTTATTGGCCTACTCTCTTCAAAGATGCTCGTAAGTTTGTCTTATCTTGTGATGAATGTCAAAGAATAGGTAACATTAGTAGACGTCAAGAAATGCCTATGAATTAATCTCTTGTTATTGAACCATTTGATGTTTGGTGCTTTGATTATATGGGACCTTTTCCTGCCTCTAATGGTTATACACATATTTTAGTTGTTGTTGATTACGTTACTAAGTGGGTAGAAGCTATTCCAACTAGTAGTGTTGATCATAACACTTCTATTAAAATTCTTAAAGAAGTTATTTTTCCGAGGTTTGGAGTCCCTAGATATCTTATGACTGATGGTGGTTCACATTTTATTCATGGTGCTTTCTGTAAGATGCTTGCAAAGTATGATGTTAATCATAGAATCGTATCTCCTTATCATCCACAGTCTAGTGGTCAAGTAGACTTGAGCAATAGAGAGCTCAAATTAATTTTGCAAAAGACTGTGAATAGATCTAGAAAGAATTGGTCCAAAAAACTTGATGATGCATTATGGGCCTATAGAACTGCATACAAAAATCCTATGGGTATGTCTCCATATAAGATGGTTTGTGGAAAAACGTGTCATTTACCTCTTGAACTTGAACATAAAGCATATTGGGCTATTAAAGAGCTCAACTATGACTTCAAACTTGCCGGTGAGAAGAGGTTGTTTGATATTAGCTCACTTGATGAGTGGAGAACTCAAGCCTATGAGAATGCCAAGCTATTCAAAGAAAAAGTCAAACGCTGGCATGACAAAAGGATACAAAAGCATGAGTTTAAAGTAGGAGATTATGTGTTATTATTCAACTCTCGTTTAAGATTTTTTGCAGAAAAACTTCTCTCAAAATGGGAAGGTCCTTACGTTATCGAGGAGGTCTATCGTTCTGGTGCCATAAAAATCAACAACTTCGAAGGCACAAGTCTGAGGGTGGTAAATGGTCAAAGAATTAAACATTATATTTCAGGTAATCCCATCAATGTTGAAACTAATATTATTGAAACCGTAACCCCAGAGGAATACATAAGGGACACTTTCCAGAACGGTCCAGGCTCCGAAAAGGAATAGGTATATGGTACGGTAATAAGTAAACCGACTCCAAAACAACTCCAATGGCAATTTTTATCAGTTTTGGAATATTTAAGAATTTTAGGAAGAAAGAAGTAGTCCGAAAGAGACACGAGGCCCCCACGAGAGTGGAGGGCGCGACCCCCCCTTACTGGGCGCGCCCCCCTGTCTCGTGGGCACCTCGTGTGCCTCCCGGACTCCTTTTCTTGTACATTACGTATTTTGGTTGGTAAAAATTCATTATATATACTCCCAAAGGTTTTGACCACAGTATCACGCAAATATCCTCCGTTTTCATTTCGAGCTATTTCTGTTTCAGATTTAGAGCAAGATGTCTTCTCAGGAGTCAGTCGGGGAGAGCCGGGTGTCTCACCCAACACCAGGTCCAGGAGCAAATAGCGATGCTTATCACTTTGGACCATCAACGGAGGATGCGATGGAGGCTGATTTGAAAAGAATAGATGCCATGGAGGAAGATCAAGAAGTTACCTCTCGTCTCCAAGAATAATTTATGACGGGGGAGCTACCTAGCCTGGCAACCCCAGCTTCGGTCATCGCTTCCAACTTTAGATTTCTTTCTTATGAAAATATGAAAAAGAGCTTTACGTGTTCTCCAGAAGCTATGCAGCATCCTTGGGTAAAGGGAGCTTTGGCTGTTACGGGCAAGCTCCGTAAAGAAATTATGGACCTCAAACAATAAGTCAACAAGCTTGAGGAGGAGAACCGTATCCTGAAGGGAATCATTGCCAATAAAATCATAACACCAACCGTGAAGAAGGAGAAATAATCACATGGGTATGGGCACTCCCCTTGGCAACTGCCAAGCTTGGGGAGGTGCCCTGGTATCGTATCACCATCACACTCCTATCTTTACCGTTTTATTTAGTTTGATCCTTTTAGTAGTATCTTGATCTAGTAGATTGAAGTTTTGATATCAAGTAGTTTTGAGTTTTGCTTTGTGATCTCTTTTTGTAATCGAGTCCGTGAGTTATCTATAATAAAGATTAGTGTTGAGTTAAGGGCTTTGCTATGTTGCTATGATCTTGAGAAAGTAGAAAGAATAAAAGAGTTCATATTGATCTTATGAATAGTGATGACTTCAAACATAGAAAGTATGAGGCATAAAAATTGTTGAGTGTTGATAAACGTAGTTTTGGTCATCGTTGCAATTAATAGGAAGTGATAAGGGAAGAGGGGTTCACATGCAAATATATTATATTGGACACCTTTTATAATTGGGAGCACTCATTAAGTATGACATGCTAAAAGAGTTGATGTTGGACAAGGAAGACAACGTAATGGTTTATGTTTTCCGACATCTCAGTTAAAGTATATTGTCATTGACCTTCCAGACATGTTGATCTTGCCTTTCCCCCTTGTCGGTGTCAAAACCGGCGGATCTCGGGTAGGGGGTCCCGAACTGTGCGTCTAGGCGGATGGTAACAAGAGACGAGGGACACGATGTTTTTACCCAGGTTCGGGCCCTCTCGATGGAGGTAAAACCCTACGTCCCGCTTGATTAATATTGATGATATGGGTAGTACAAGAGTGGATCTACCACGAGATCAAGGAGGCTAAACCCTAGAAGCTAGCCTATGGTATGATTGTTGTAATGTATGTTGTCCTACGGACTAAAGCCCTCCGGTTTATATAGACACCGGAGGAGGCTAGGGTTACATAGAGTCGGTTACAATGGTAGGAGATCTACATATCCGTATTGCCAAGCTTGCCTTCCACGCCAAGGAAAGTCCCATCCGGACACGGGACGGAGTCTTCAATCTTGTATCTTCGTAGTCTTGGAGTCCGGCGGATAATGATAGTCCGGCTGTCCGGACACCCCCTAGTCCAGGACTCCCTCAGTAGCCCCTGAACCAGGCTTCAATGACGATAAGTCCGGCGCGCATAATGTTCGGCATTGCAAGGCGGGTTCCTCCCTTGAATAATCCAGAGAAGATCGTGAACACCAGGATAGTGTCCGGCTCTGCAAAATAAATTCCACATTCCACCGTAGAGAGAATAAAATGTACACTTAGTTCAATCTGCTGACGTATTATGCGGCGTGACATCACACCGCCACCAAGCCTTTGTTTGAATCGTTTTTAACTATACCACCTCAGCACGTTTAGCGAAGCGGTTTCCTTGGCACGTCTTGTCGAAGCAGAGATCGTTTTCCCATTATTCCGGGATTCTCATCAATACGGACGTGGGTAACCCAACCGCGCCATTGATGGTGGCGCTTGGGAGATAAGCGAGTTTTACCAGGCCGGTGGGGGACGCACAGTTTTGTCCGCCTATATATAAGGGATAAGGATTCACCTTCTCACCTACGCCTTCTTCCACCTTTGCTTATCCGTCTCCGCGCACTCAAGCTCCAACGCCCAAGCTCGCGCATCTCGCCTCGACCTTCTCCGAATATGTCCGAAGCGGGAGGCAAATGGTTGGCCTCCACCACTAAGGAGGACATCACCAAGCTGCGCAGCGCCGGATACCTTTCCAGCGATATCACGCATCGGCTGCCCGACGAGGGGCAGCTCATCCCGACCCCTGGGCCTCATGAGAGGGTCGTCTTCCTCCCCCACTTCCTACGAGGACTGGGCTTTCCGCTCCATCCATTTGTACGGGGGCTCAGGTTTTACTACGGCCTGGATTTCCATGATCTGGCGCCGAACTTCATCCTCAACATCTCGGTGTTTATCGTCGTGTGCGAGGCCTTCCTCTGCATCCGGCCCCACTTCGGCCTGTGGCTCAAGACCTTCAACGTCAAGCCTAAGGTTGTGAAGGGCACGCAAGCGGAATGCGAAGGCGCCATGTTGGGCAAATTGCCCAACGTCCTTTGGCTCAAGGGGCCTTTGTGGACTCCATCAAGGGGTGGCAATCGGGGTGGTTCTACATCACCGAGCCGCGCAAACCTACATGGGCGGCGGCCCCCAAGTTTAGATCTGGCATCCCCACGCAGCTCACCTCCTGGAAAGAGAAGGGCTTGCAGTGGGGCAATCCGGTGGAGGTGACGGGACTCCGAGCCTGCATCAAGAAGATGGTGAGCAATAGGCTCAGGCTCGTCGACGTGGTCCAAGTCATGCTCATCCGGCGGATCCTCCCATGCCAAGAACGGGCATTCAATTTGTGGGAGTTCAATCCGGAATAGCACCAGGCGCTAAGCGGGCTCTTCGATACAACATACGAAGGCGCCTGGAGGGTGCTGTTCAAGGGCGCCGAAGCCCCCGCGTCTGCGATGGAAGATCATGGATTCAGCTCGTAGTATCCAACTGACGAGGTAAGTGATTCGACCCCATCACGGGACACTTGTGATAATTAAATTGACTCTTAGTGGGATTTCATTCTGCCTCTTCCTTTGACAGGAATGGATGGAGAAGGCCAAGCTGCTTATCAGCCCGGCTCCCACGCCAGAAGACCCAGTGGACGCCCGCTTAGCAGGGCTGCTGGTTTCGGCACCGCACGTGGTGCCGGAGAAGAAGGCCAAGAAGGTGGCCGCGGGGACTCGAAAGAGTTCCCGCAATCAGGCGTCTGACGACGACACGGACTCCTCCCCCGAAGACGAGGAGGAGGAGTATTCTCTCCCGGAGGAGGGAGAGAAGAAGAGGAAGGCTTCCCCAATCGGAGAGGCCGAAGGGTCCAAGAGGGGGAGAACTATTCCCCCGGACAGCTTCGCCAACACCAGCGTTGGCGAGGATGAGTGGCCTCCAAGGGCCAGGCGTCCGGCAAGATCGTAAGTATCCGGATCATTTATATGCAATATCTTCTATGTCACGTAGTATCCTTCTAACGCCGCATTCTGCCTGTAGTCCGGCCGATGACGATCTCCCCGACTCATCGAGCGGGTCGTTGGCCTCTTCGGATGTGAATTCACTTCCGCCTGCCTCTACCCCACGCGCCGACAAGGACGCCGAGGTGGGATCCCAGAGAGGGACCCATCAGGAGGAGGCTCCGGAGGCGCCGTCAGGCAACCTCCCGGACTTTGCGCCGGACTCTACATCGGAACCCGCAGTGGTTCCAGAGTCCGGCAAGTGCCCCCTTCGAAAGAAGGGCAAGACCGTGACACCGGCGGCCTCCGTCCAACCGGAGGCGCCGGATAACTTGTTGGAGGCGCTTAAAGGCGCTTCCATCGAGGAAGAACACCGCACTATCATGGGTGCGGTGATTCAAAAGGTTCGGCTCGCCAAAAGCGGGCTGACCGAAGCCTGCAGCAGCCTTTTAACAGGCTTTGAGGTAAGAAGTTAAAACCATGTAATGTAATACCGCATAGACAGTAGCCCCTGATGCTCAGTTCGGTGTTCGGAAAGAAAAGCCGGACTGAGGATCTAACAAGATATGCGCAGGGTTGCTAAAAATATGTCAATATGGGTTTGCAGGCTGCGCTGCTGGCCTCTGCTGCATTGACGGCGGAGGTCGATGTGCTAAAGCAGGATCTCGAGCGGTCCGAGCAAGAGCTCGGCCATGCGAAGAAGCAGCTCGAGCAAAAAAAGAAGGTGAGTAACACCACTTTGAATAGGTACCTTACAGAGAAGGATTTCGGTTGCAATAAAATTAACAAGGATAATATGTGTATTGCAGGGGCCACTAATGAGGTGGCAGCCCTGAAGGATGCTGTATCCGCGGCGGAACACAGTGCGGCCGCGGAATGGGCTGAGCGAGAAAAACAAGAGGCACGGGTGGCGGAAGTTCGGAAAGAGCTCCAGGCTCTCATGGAAAAGCATGAGAGTTTGGAGCGTGACTCCAAGACTCGAGAGTCCGAGCTTGCCTCGGCTCTCGAAAGTGCCAAGTCCGCCAAGGCCGAGGCCCGTAAGGCCCTTCAGGAGGTTGAAGATATAAAGAAAATAGCGGCGGGTAAGGCATTTTTCATGCAGAGCAAGCATGTTAATGTAAATTACCTGATACTTACCCGCATTCGGAGCTCTCCAGGGGCGTTTGCAGATCTGCCGCGTAGTGCGTCCGATGCCGCCGCATTCTATCGTGGCGAGGAGGGGAGCTCGACGGAAAAAGTCTTCTGGTCTCAGTATGCTGAGGCCGGACACCCGGTGCCCCCAAGCGACCAGCTAAAGCAGCTGGTCGAACTCCACAAGGTAGATGAAGAGGCCATGAAGGGCCTCATAGCCCGGCTGTGGCCTGGACAGGCCATGCCTGGGAGCTACTTTGGCCTCGTGCGGCGGCTGGTGGATGCATGCCCCTGGGTGGATGTCATCAAGCGCTCCGCCTGTATTGAAGGCGCTCGCCGGGCTCTTGCCCGCACAAAGGTGCAATGGGGCAGGTTGGATGCGGAGAAGCTTCTCACGGACCCGCCGCCGCCGGGCAAGGAGTATCGCACGCCCGAGAAGTATTATAAAACTGTCCTGAAGGGAGCCCGCAATATTGCGGATGAGTGCCCCAGAAATGTAATCTTTGAGTGAATTTGCTATGTACTATCCTGTGCGCTTGAAACCTTGTTCATGTGCGCGTTAAGCAATGCTTGTTTAATTTAAAATATTACCTTCTGTGCGGCCGTTTATAAAATCTGAGAGATGGCAAGTCGTTGGCTTCGGCCCCCAAGCCGCGAGTGCTGGGGTGTTCGGGATAAACTTGAGCACTCTTGTTCCCATTGTTGGGTCCATCGAGGGAGGCGCTCAACACAACGGACAAGGCAACCGGACTTATAATGCTTGAACACTCTCACTTAGCCATAGAATTCTATAATTTTAAATTTCGGTGAAGCCCCTGGTATTCGGAAGACCGAATCCGGGGCGCTATCCACGCCTTCATCGGACATTGTCCGAAACTTCGCTCGAAGCGGCGTGAGTCTTTAAGGACCCGAAAAAACCTCTCGAACAGCGACCAGTCTCTCGCCTTATCATGCTAGTCAGTTTTAGCTTTCTCCACTGAGGCGCTCGCCCGGCTCAACCGGGGCGCAATCGCAGTGGTTCTCCCAGTGCCACCTTAGCCGACGGAACGGAACGTAAGGCACCAAAACGTGGGAGCTGGGCAAACCCAACTATTGACCCAAGACACGATTTGGAGCCGATTCATATAATGCTATAAGTTCGGGGTGCCGCACTTGTGAAAGTGTTCGGACTTATCACACCATAGGATGGGGAACATAAGCCCCCGGTGTATTAGGCCGTACCAAAATATATGGGTGCGAGATGTCATATAATGAGCATACATATAAAAGGTAATGCAATTGCGATCAAAAAGGTGCTGCATTATTTATGAAAGAAAGTCTGCTAGTGGAGCGGACTGATACAAATAGTGCGGTAAGCAAGGGATTTGGACTAAGTAAACATGTCCCCCTCCAGGGATGAGCTGCGGACTTGGTGTGTATAATCAAATTTAATGCTCGTAATTGAGACCACCTGAGTGTTCGTCGCGGCCTTCTTTAGTCCCTGACTGTTGCATCATGAGTTCGGCAGGTTCACCGCCGGACAGGGCTTCTGGTTAACAGAGTCCTGCGTACATAAAAGAAGAAAAATAAAATAAAAAAAGGGGGGCACACTTGCGAGCCCCCGGTGTGGTCGAACCACACTCTGGGTCCGTTGTGATCGTGCCCCCTCCCCTGTGCCCATGGTATCTCCAAAGCGTAATGATGTACGCGGAGTGTTATTCTTGCGATCATGCGCGGGCGAGGGTTTGGGCCGCATTGCTACGCGTGCTTTGATCGCGCCAGGTGGTCTTGGTTGGCATTGCTCCGGGCGCGCTTTGCTGTATCCGGCCGTTTAACGGCCGGACTCGAGAATTGCCTTAGAAGGCTGCTCTGTACTTCTGCCGCGAGAGCCGCTGTATGTTCCTCCGTTCGGAGGGAGCGTTCCGTATTCCCATTGACCGTGATGACTCCACGAGGGCCTGACATCTTGAGCTTTAGGTATGCATAGTGCGGCACCGCGTTGAATTTGGCAAACGCGGTTCGTCCGAGCAGAGCGTGATAGCTGCTGCGAAACGGGAATATGTCGAAGATTAACTCTTCGCTCCGGAAATTATTCGGGGATCCGAAGACCACTTCCAGTGTGACTGAGCCTGTACAGTTGGCTTCCACTCCTGGTATGACACCTTTAAAGGTTGTCTTTGTAGGTTTAATCCTTGATGGGTCTATGCCCATTTTGTGCATTGTATCCTGATAAAGCAGGTTCAGGCTGCTGCTGCCGTCCATCAGGACTCTCGTGAGGTGGAACCCATCGACGATTGGGTCTAAAACCAATGCGGTGAATCCGCCATGGCGTATGCTGGTCGGATGGTCTCTTCGATAGAAAGTGATCGGACAAGAGGACCATGGGTTGAATTTTGGGGCGACTGGCTCCATCTCATAGACGTCCCTTAGTGCGCGTTCCCTCTCCCTCTTGGGTATGTGGGTCGCGTATATCATATTCACCATTCGCACTTGTGGGGGAAAACCCTTCTGTCCTCTGTTGTTCGACGGTCGGGTCTCTTCCTCGTCGTCGTTGTTTAGCCCCTTGTCATTGTTTTCGGCAATTAACTTGCCGGCCTGCTTGAACACCCAGCAGTCTCTATTAGTGTGGTTAGCTGGCTTTTCAGAGGTGCCATGTATCTGGCATAAGCGGTCGAGTATTCGGTCCAGATTGGACGGACCCGGAGTGGTTCTTTTGAATGGTTTTTTCCGCTGACCGAGTTTAGAGCCTCGGAATCCGGCGTTGACTGCCGTATCCTCCTTATCATCGCCGTTAATGCGGCGCTTGTTTTTGTTTCGACGTGACCTGCCGTTGTTGTCCTTAGTATCCGGACTGCCAGAATTTTTATGGAGATTGTTGCTGCAGGCTAGCCAGCTGTCCTCTCCCGCGCAAAAGCGGGTCATTAACGATGTGAGGGCTGCCATGGATTTCGGCTTTTCCTGCCCCAGGTGCCGGGCTAGCCATTCGTCCCGGATGTTATGTTTGAAGGCTGCAAGGGCCTCTGCATCCGGACAATCGACGATTTGATTTTTCTTCGTCAAGAACCGTGTCCAGAATTGTCTGGCCGATTCGTCTGGCTGCTGAATGATGTGGCTTAGGTCATCAGCGTCTGGTGGTCGCACATATGTGCCTTGGAAGTTATCAAGGAATGCGGCCTCCAGGTCTTCCCAACACCCAATTGACTCTGCGGGCAAGCTGTTAAGCCAATGCCGAGCTGGTCCTTTAAGCTTGAGTGGGAGGTACTTGATGGCGTGGAGATCGTCGCCGCGGGCCATATGGATGTGGAGAAGATAGTCTTCGATCCAAACCGTGGGGTCTGTTGTGCCATCGTAAGATTCGATGTTTACAGGTTTAAACCCTTCGGGGATCTGATGATCCATTACTTCGTCAGTGAAGCATAGCGGGTGTGCGGCGCCTCTGTATTGAGCAATATCGCGACGCAGCTCGAGAGAGCGCTGTCTGCTGTGCTCGGCCCGGCCAGGGTTATTGTATCCGGCGCGACGGTATTCGTCGTGGGTCGTAGGGCGCCCACGTGATCCATAGATGGATCTGGATTGCCTTGCTTTGTCCTCCAATATGTCTCGCAAGTCCGGCGCGTTCCCTCTTGGCTTCGTACTTTTGGAGCGATGCCGGGGTATGGTCTTGGCTGGGGGCCTGGATGCCTCTCTGTCACGACCAAGGGGTGGTCGGTCAGCCATATCGTGCGCTGGTGATGGAGGTACGTATGCTTCCTCCTCTAATCGAGGGAGCAGCTTGCGTCTTGGGTAACTTTTGGAGGGACGTTCGAGTTTGTACTCTTCGGCCGCGAGGACCTCAGTCCATCGATCGGCCAGCAGGTCCTGATCAGCTTGAAGCTGTTGCTGCTTTTTCTTTAAGCTATTTGCTGTGGCGATAAGCCTGCGCTTGAAGCGCTCTTGTTCGACGAGATCCTCAGGTACGACGAATTCGTCATTGTTGAGGCTTGCTTCGTCTTCGGAGGGAGGCATATAGTTATGATCCTCAACCTCTTCGTCTGCCGCCCTCTCCTGAGGGCTTGCTTCTGCATCCTCCTGCACTGAATCTTGCTGGAGGGGATTGTCTTCGGCACTCTCTGGAGTATTATTATCTCCTGTGCCGGAATCTCCATTCTTGCTATGGCAGGATTTAGAGCGGCGCCGCTGACGCTGGCGTTTGGGCCGCTTCTTTAAGGAGTCTGCCTCCGCTGTTTCTTCGCCGTCCCCGTCTTTGGGGGTGTCCACCATGTATATGTCATATGACGAGGTGGTCTTCCAGTGCCCTGTAGGCGCTGGTTCCTGTTCGTCTCCGGCATCGTCGTCCATAGCGTCGATGTCTTCGGAGTCGTAGTCTAGCATGTCGGTTAGATCGTCGACAGTGGCTACAAAGTGAGTGGTGGGTGGGATCTGAATTTCTTCGTCGTCCGTACCCCAACCATCCTGGCCACAGTCCGGCCAGGACTCTCCCGATAATGAGAGGTGCCTTAATGAATTCAGGATATCGCCAAAAGGCGAGTATTGGAAGATGTCCGCGGCGGTGAATTCCATAACCGGCGCCCAATCCGGATCGATTGGTAGGGGCGCGGGAGGTTCGGAGTCTGGCGAGGAGTCCGGCGCCTCGGAATCGCGAGTTTCGCAGGGGACAAGATTAGTGTTTGGCTCCATCGCCGTGGATGTTGAAGCCCCCAGGGCGGCGTCTATCCACCGGCCCTCGATCTGGGTGATCGGCTCCGGGCTAATGGCCGAAGCGGACCCATGTGCGGCCACCAAGGCACTGTTCGGTGGCAGAGCTAAATCATGCCCGTCGTCACAGTGCGGCGCGCTTGGCTGTGGCTCGAGTCCGTCGAAGATCAAGTCTCCATGGACATCGGCCGTGAATTTTAAGCTTCCAAATCTGACCTAACGGCCAGGGGCATAGCTTTCGATCTGCTCCAGATGGCCAAGTGAATTGGCCCGCAGTGCGAAGCCGCCGAACACGAAGATCTGTCCGGGGAAAAAAGTCTCACCCTGGACAGCGTTGCTGGTTGAAGATGCCATCAAGCCTATCGATGACGACACAGAGGAACTCTCAATGAAAGCACCAATGTCGGTGTCAAAACCGGCGGATCTCGGGTAGGGGGTCCCGAACTGTGCGTCTAGGCGGATGGTAACAAGAGACGAGGGACACGATGTTTTTACCCAGGTTCGGGCCCTCTCGATGGAGGTAAAACCCTACGTCCTGCTTGATTAATATTGATGATATGGGTAGTACAAGAGTGGATCTACCACGAGATCAAGGAGGCTAAACCCTAGAAGCTAGCCTATGGTATGATTGTTGTAATGTATGTTGTCCTACGGACTAAAGCCCTCCGGTTTATATAGACACCGGAGGAGGCTAGGGTTACACAGAGTCGGTTACAATGGTAGGAGATCTACATATCTGTATTGCCAAGCTTGCCTTCCACGCCAAGGAAAGTCCCATCCGGACACGGGACGGAGTCTTCAATCTTGTATCTTCGTAGTCTTGGAGTCCGGCGGATAATGATAGTCCGGCTGTCCGGACACCCCCTAGTCCAGGACTCCCTCACCCCTCATGCTAGCCAAATTCCTTGCAGCAAGTAGAGATCCTACTTGTGCTTCCAAATATCCTTAAACCCAGTTTTGCCATGACAGTCCACCATATCTACCTATGGATTGAGTAAGATCCTTCAAGTAAGTTGTCATGTTGCAAGCAATAAAAATTGCTATCTAAATATGTATGACTTATTAGTGCAGAGAAAATAAGCTTTGTTCGATCTTGTTGTGGAAGTAATAAAAGCGACGGACTGCATAATAAAGGTCCACATACAAGGGGCAATATAAAGTGACGTTCTTTTGCATTAAGATTTTATGCATCAACCTAAACACACATGACAACCTCTTCTTCCCTCTGCGAAGGGCCTATCTTTTACTTTATGTTTTTACTTTATGCTTGAGTCAAGGTGATCTACACCTTTCCCTTTTTCATTTTATCCTTTGGCAAGCTCCTCGTGTTTGAAAGATCATGATATATATATATCCAACTGGATGTAAGTTAGCATGAACTATTATTTTTGACATCACCTAAAGGTGAATATGTTGGGAGGCAACACAATAAGCCCCTATCTTTCTCAGTGTTCGGCTGAAACTCCATAACCACAAGTACTACGTGAGTGTTAGCAATTGTAGAGGGCTACAAGATAGTTGAGTATGTGAACTTGCTGAAAAGCTCTATTACTGACTCTTTCTGATGTCATGATAAATTGCAATTGCTTCAATGAATGAGATTATAGTTTGTTAGTTCCCAATGAAGTTTTCCAAACATAGTTGACATTGTGAATTGACTGTTACTTGAGCATAAGAATTCATATGATAAAATCTATATATGTTGCTGTTATAAGAAGGATCATGATGCCCTCATGTCCGTATTTTATTTTTATCGACACCTCTATCTCTAAACATGTGGACATATTTTTCGATTTCGGCTTCCGCTTGAGGACAAGCGAGGTCTAAGCTTGGGGGAGTTGATACGTCCATTTTGCATCATGCTTTTATATCGATATTTATTGCATTATGGACCGTTATTACACATTATATCTCAATACTTACGGCTATTCTCTCTTATTTTACAAGGTTTATCATGAAGAGGGGGAATGCCGGCAGCTGGAATTCTGACTGGAAAAGGAGCAAACATTGGCAACCTATTCTGCACTGCTCCAAAAATCCTAAAACTCCACGAAACATTGTTTTGGAATTTATAAGAATTATTGAGCAAAAAAAATACACCAGGGTGCCCACACCCTGTCTAGGAGAGTGGAGGGCGCCCCCCTACTGGGTGCGCCCCCTATCTCCTGGGCCCCCTGGTAGGCCTCCGGTGTCCATCTTCTGCTATATTAGAGCTTTTACCCTGGAAAAAATTGTGGGCAAGCTTACGGGACGAAACTCCGCCGCCACGAGGCGGAACCTTGGCGGAACCAATCTAGGGCTCTGGCGGAGCTGTTCTGCTAGGGACACTTCCCTCCGGGAGGGGGAAATCATCACCAACGATCCTCTCATTGGGAGGGGGTCAATCTCCATGAACATCTTCACCAACACCATCTCCTCTCAAAACCCTAGTTCATCTCTTGTATCCAATCTTGTATCAAAACCACAAATTGGTACCTGTGGGTTGCTAGTAGTGTTGATTACTCCTTGTAGTTGATGCTAATTGGTTTACTTGGTGGAAGATCATATGTTCAGATCCTTTATGCATATTATTACCCCTCTGATTATGAACATGAATATGCTTTGTGAGTAGTTACGTTTGTTCCTGAGGACATGGGTGAAGTCTTGTTGTTAGTAGTCATGTGAATTTGGTATTCGTTCGATATTTTGATGAGATGTATGTTGTCGTTTCCTCTAGTGGTGTTATGTGAACGTCGACTACATGAAACTTCACCATCATCTGGGCCTAGAGGAAGGTATGGGTAATTAATAAGTAGATGATGGGTTGCTAGAGTGACAGAAGCTTAAACCCTAATTTATGTGTTGCTTCGTTAGGCGCTGATATGGATCCATATGTTTAATGCTGTGGTTAGGTTTACCTTAATACTTCTTTTGTAGTTGCGGATGCATGCAATTGGGGTTAATCATAAGTGGGATGCTTTTCCAAGTAAGGGCAATACCCAAGCACCGGTCCACCCACATATAAAATTATCAAAGTACCGAACGCGAATCATATGAACGTGATGAAAACTAGCTTGACGATAAATCCCATGTGTCCTCGGGAGCTCCTTTCTCATTATTAGAAATTGTCCAGGATTATCCTTTGCTACATAAAGGATTGGGCAACCTTGATGCACTTTATTTACTTTATTTACTTGTTACTCGTTACTATTTATCTTATCACAAAACTATCTATTACCTATTATTTCAGTGCTTGCAGAGAAAACCTTACCGAAAACCGCTTATCATTTCCTTCTGCTCCTCATTGGGTTCAACACTCTTTCTTATCTTTGACATAGGGGATCTATCGTAGTCCTTTCGATAAGTAAGAGTGTCGAACCCAACGAGGAGCAGAAGGAAATGACAAGTGGTTTTCAGTAAGGTATTCTCTACAAGCACTGAAATTGTAGGTAACAGATAGTTTTGTGATAAGATAATTTGTAACGGGTAACAAGCAAAGAAAGTAAATAAGGTGCAATAAGGTGGCCCAATCCTTTTTGTAGCAAAGGACAAGACTGGACGATTTCTTATAATGAGCAAAGCGCTCCCGAGGACACATGGGAATTACCGTCAAGCTAGTTTTCATCACGCTCATATGATTCGCGTTTGGTACTTTGATAATTTGATATGTGGGTGGACCGGTGCTTGGGTACTGCCCTTTCTTGGACAAGCATCCCACTTATGATTAACCCCTATTGCAAGAATCCGCAACTACAAAAGAAGTATGATGTTGGATGCGATGTTGGGACAATGCCATTCACGTATCTAGGATTGCCAATGGGAACTTCTAGGCCTACAATCTATGATCTGCTGCCTCTGGTTGATCGTTTCGAGCACCGTTTATCTGCCTCCTCATGCCTACTTAACCAAGGAAGCCGACTTCAACTTCTATAGTAGGTGTTGTGTTCCATGCCAATATACGTTTTGTGTACATTATCTCTTCCAAAGGGCATTTTACAGCAGTTAGAGCGAATTATGAGACAATGTCTATGGAGAGGCAACACAGATAATCCACGTCAATCATAGGATGCTTGGGATTTAGTCTGTCGCCCTATGAGATTCGGTGGTTTGGGTGTTCTTAACTTGGGCATCCAAAATGAGGCTTTGCTACTAAAGCATCTCTTCAAGTTCTTCAATAAAGTGGACGTTCCTTGGGTGTCATTAATTTGGGACACTTATTATGCATCGTCACCACCCCAAAGCACCCAGATCTGTGGTTCATTTTGGTGGCGTGATATCATGCGTTTATATCCCAAATTCTGCAAGCTAGCTGTTCCATAGGTTAATGCTGGCGACACGATGCTTTTTTGGCTTGACCATTGGCAGCTGGGAAATCGTGTTGTCCTTTTACACAACCGTTTCCCGAGGCTACATTCATTTGTTGTGGATGATGCACTCATAGTCAAGGAGTTTATGGAGCAGCCTGATATCTTGGATCATTTCCATTTTCCTCTATCGCAAGAGGCCTTCTCGGAATTCACACAACTCGAGGCCCTCCTGCCTTTGATCAATCTGGATGGTGAGAGCAAGGACATTTGGAAGTGGCCTTCGAAGTCTGGTGTTTTTATGTCAAAGATATACTATGACTCTTGCTTCTCACACCTAGTGGTTGATCCCATATTCAAATGGATTTGGAAGTGTGCATGCATGCTCAAGTTCAAAGTTTTGGTTGGCTACTCTTAATGGATCGTTTGAACACTAGGGATATGATGCAACGTTGGCAGTGGATCATCCAGGATGACTCTTGTGTGGTATGCAACCTTGCACAACATGAGGATCGGGCTCATCTTTTCTTTGCTTGCAATTTTAGCCAAAGGGTTTGGAACTATCTTGGGATTTCTTAGACTGTTCAACCGAACCAAACCACATATGATATGGCTCAAGCAGTTAGGAGGGATTTCGGTCACCCTTTCTTCTCTGAGGTTGTCTTCACTACTACTTAGAATATTTGGACACAAAGGAATGGGAAGATCTTCAGAAATGATCAACCCTCATTTAGAGCTTGGAGAAGAAACTTTATCCATGACATCTCTCTTCTGTCTCATAGGATTAGATGTAAATATAAAGATAGTTTACTGTCCTGGATAGCTAACCTTACTTGGCCACTTTTCTTGTAAGTATCTTTTCTCTTTTCTGTTGTCACACCCTAGCTAGTCATGCATTAGAGTGTTGCATCATGTTTACTCTTTCATCAGAAACTTGAAATGGGGATCTGTGAAACCCTCAGAATCATTTTGAAAATGACCCAAATAAAAATTTCTCCAAAAGGGTCCAAGAAAATGCTCATGTTGCTCTCTGGAAATATTGGACAGAGATAAAAATCAAACCAATATTTTTAGTGGCTCATGGACATTTATTATGGGCATTTGGAATTAATGCATAAATATTTGCATTGGAAATATATTTCTATATATATTAATATATGTCCAAATATTATGCCAATTATAAAGGAGCTCTGGAATAATATATCTAGCCCCTGCAAAAATTGGCATAAGTTAAATAAACGATTTAATATATTATTTAAATCAAAACAAATGTCAGAAATTAGAAAACAGAAAAAAAATAAAAGGGAGAAGCTTACCTGGGCTCCTCCCTGTGCAGCCCAGCCAGCTGGCCGGCCCAGCCAGCAGGCGGCCCAGCCCGTCTCCCTCCTCTGTCGTCTTCGTCCCGACAGAGGGAGGGGAATGTGGCCGGCGCGCGCGCGCGCCACCGCGCCACGCCACCTCTCTCCCTGCCTGCCTGCCCTCCCCTCCTCGCCTCGATGCCCCTGGACGACGCCACGCCTCTCCCCCTGCTCTCTCTCACTCTCCCCCGGCTCTCCCTCCTCCCCTCGCTCTCTCTCTCACACGGCCGAACACCCCCCCCCGTCGCC
>NC_041385.1:237511072-237518998 GCF_002162155.2 Triticum dicoccoides | reverse complement strand
CGACTAGCTCAGAAGCTCCGCCACGACCCCCTCTTCCTCCCCACCGCTCCACAGCTCCCCGGAAGCCCTGCATCGCCGCCACGTCGCCGTTCCCCTCTTCAGGCTCCGACCATCGTCGCTGTCGAATTCGTCGTCTCCAGCGCGTCCCCGAGCCCGCTAACCATCCCTGCAGTTCCGCGGTGAGCCCCCGGATCGTTTCCCCCTTCTTCCCTGGTCTCTCCCGACCTCTAGGCCCTAGCCCCACCTTGGCCGAGAGCTCCACGCCGCCGGCGATGTCGCCTCGTGGCCACGGTCACCGTAGCACCCAACCGAGCACACTATCGTGCTCCACACCTCACCAGGAGCACGTAGCACGCACCAACACCTCCCCTAACCCCCTGCAACATCGTTCCCGACCGCACCCGAACTCCGGCGGCCGCAGCCGAGCTCGCCGCCGTCGACTCCGGCCACCCCAGGCCCAGCCACGGCCACCGTTCGACGCGCGGGAGCAAGAGCTTTCCAACGAGCCCAAGCACGGCCTCTCCCGTGCCCTATAGCGTGATTCCGCATCGCGCCGCCGTCTCGGGCCTCGCCGGCGTCACGTCGCCGGTGGGGTTGACCCACTTTGACCACGGCAGGAACCCCCCCTGAGTCCCTGACAGGTGGGCCCAGCCCTGTAGCTAATTAGGATTAGCGCTAACCACTGTTAGTTAACCCCCTGACACTGACTAGTGGGCCCCAGCGCCACTAATTAGTAATTAGGATTAATTTAACCCTGTTTAACCCCCCTGTCACTGACGTGTGGGCCCCACACGTCAGGTTTGACTTCAGCCAGCCGCAGTTGACCACTGACGTCATGCTGACGTCATGCTGGCGCAATAATTATATTTCTGGATTTAAATTTAATCAGGAAATTCCAGAATATTATTTAAACTTCAAAAATTCATAACTTTTATTCTGTAACTCCAAATCAGACAAATTATATATGAAAAATGATCAGAAAAATCCAATCTATCCATCTCTACTATTTTCATGCATGATCAAACAAGTTAAATTGATGTTTTAAGCAGAACAAGGAAAAGCACTTTAAAAGGCCATGTTTGAGTTTGAAATTTGAATCTTTGATTCAAATTTGTTCAAACCCTTCTGGTTTTAGTTGCATTAGCCCAACACACTCATATTGCCATGTTTCATGCATGCATCATATTGTTGCACATTGTTTGGTGATGCTTGTGTATCGATGCCCTTTGCGACAGGTTCTGCCTCCGAGGAGTACCGTGATTACCCTAACGAAGAACCGTATCAGTGCATCGAACCATCAGGCAAGCAACCAACCATTTGATCATATCGATACAATCCCATGTTCTCGCTCCTGATCTCTTTTACTGCATTAAGACAACGCGTTTCAAACTGCTGTGTGCTACGGTAGTTGAACCCATTTCCTCTGCATGACCTGTCATTGCCACAGTAACTAGATGAAACCCACTAGCATGTGTAGGAGTTGATTGAGCCATGTGTATGTGTTGTTCCTACCTTGCTATGCCTGCTATGCTTAGAGTCGTGTCAGGTCTGGTTCATCTGGGTGATGGGCTAGAGTGAAATGTTAATGTCGGTAATGAGAGTGGTGTGGTGAACACGATTTGGTAAATGTATCGATGAGAGGCCATGTAGGAGTACATGGTGGGTTGTTTCATTGAAGCCGACCTTAAGCACTGAGATCTGTATATGTGATTTAAGATACAGCTACTACCATGCATTGGGCCCTGAAATATGACCCCGCTCGACTTCTTATTCACCCTAGCTCTCTGTCCAGGAGTTGCAAGTAGTTTCTGGTGTTTGTAGCCTACTGGAGGCCGTGGACAGCGCTGACCGTAGGGGTGGGCTGTGATGCGGTAGGTACGTGGCCGGGTGTACCGAATACCCGTTAGGTATCTCGGGAACCCTGTTCACATCGTTCGGGGCCGTATGGGAAACCTCGGCCGGACTCCCTGCGGATGGAACCTGAATAGGCGATAAACCTGGACTAGAGGCTTAAGTGTTTAGGTAGGTCGTGGTCTACACCCACGTCGGCTTTCGCTTGAAGTCTGCCGAGCACATGACGTGTGCAGACGCTAAGTGGTGGAAACATGTATGAAGAAGTACACCCCTGCAGGGTTAACATGATCTATTCGAATAGCCGCGTCCGCGGTAAAGGACTACTTGGTTGCCTATACAGTTCGTAGACAAGTAAATGGAAACTACTAAAAGCCTCAAGATAAGTGTGAGTGCCAAGGATGGCTCTTCCGTAGGAAGACGGAGGTGGATCCTCGGTAGTGTATTGAAGTGGTGAGTAGTGGACTCGTGTGCGCAAAACCTTTTCAAGTTGGAGTATCGTAGGATAGTCTAGCCAAGAGTCAAAGCTGGCTTGCTGCAATAACTCCACCAACCCTTCTTGATAATATGCATGTATGTAGGATCTGATGTAAGTCTTGCTGAGTACCTTTGTACTCATGTTGCTATAATCTACATTTTTACAGAAGACGCTGCAACCCCTTCTGATGGGTTCTATGTAGACGTTGACATCAACGAGTAGGCTAAAGACCCAGGTGGTGACCCTGAGCTTGTGAAGGACCACGTAGTATAGCTAGGCTTTCCAAGCCTCTTTTATTTATTAGTTGTCTGTACTCAGACAAGTTACTTCCGCTGCTGGTTTGTATGACTGTATGACTTGTATGTTGGGTCGTGAGACCCGTACCTTTGTGTATGTTATGTATGGCTCCCTGAGCCTTAAATAAAGTACATGTGTCGTAGAGTCATGTTGTGATGCTTCGTTGTATTTGCACATATCGAGCATATTGTGTGCATGATTGAAATGCTTGGTATGTGTGGGATCTGACTATCTAGTTGTTTATCTTTAGTAGCCTCTCTTACCGGGAAATGTCTCCTAGTGTTACCGCTGAGCCATGGTAGCTTGCTACTGCTCTGGAACACTTAGGCTGGCCGGCATGTGTCCTTCTTCGTTCCTGTGTCTGTCCCTTCGGGGAAATGTCACGCTTTGAGTACCGGAGTCCTGTTAGCCCACTACAGCCCGGTTTACCGGAGTCCTGCTAGCCCAGTGCTACAGCCCAGACCCACTTGCTGATGACCGACACGTTCGAAGCTGGGTCATGGATGCCTGTCCCTGTAAGTCTGTGCCACTTTGGGTTTACGACTAGTCATGTCAGCCCGGGCTCTTTATCATATGGATGCTAGCGACACTATCATATACGTGAGCCAAAAGGCGCAAACGGTCCCGGGCAAAGGTAAGGCGACACCCGTGGGGATACCGTGCGTGAGGCCGCAAAGTGATATGAGGTGTTACCGGCTAGATCGATGTGACATCGAGTCGGGGTCCTGACAGCGTTGGCATCAGAGCCGGACTGCCTGTAGGTTCTCCAAGCCAAACTGGTCGATGTTGAGTCTAGAAATTCTTTAGTTATATGTAGGGGAATTGTTTGTGGGTTGGAACGTAAGGCTCTTTTTACTTCTTTATCTTATGACATTCTGATCTGAGTCAGTCCATTCTTCCACCGGGGATTAAGGAATTAGGATCTATTCTCTCTATCAGGATCACGTGTTACTAATCAGTAGTACCTTATAAGTTTGATGGATACAAGCCTAGTTCAGTTCTACTACCACATTATGTTGCTAGGATGGTCTCAGAACTTTGATATGATGATGTTGAGTGTGTATGAAATCCTTTGTCAAATGTCTCAAATCCTTCTTGAGCATTTACAGCTGTTACGCTGCCGAAATTTTGCTAGAAATTCTAATGCCTTTGCATTATGATTGTGCTTTCAGATGGCCACTCGCGACCTCAATCAAGTGGTTCGCCTGACTCGATGCCTAGATGTACCCGGCCATACTGCCAAGTTGGTCAGGGTAATGACTGAGGCTGGATACCGCTGGTATCCTGAGTACACGGTCGAAGAGCAATTCCGAGACTTTAATCAAAGCCAGTATCTCTGCACTGTCAGGATATTTCCATCTTATCCTGGATCCACCGAGCCTCTTCACTGCTCATATGGACTCGGGGTTACCATTGAGATGGCGGTGCAGGACGCCGCCTACTCTATGATGACCATTATGCGAGTCAGATCTGGTATATTTCGGGACTCTGATTTCCGGTATATGCCAGGATCACTTCCGGGAGCACAAGGGTATCTCCAGGCTATTTATGCTGACCCCACTCAGGAGGATTCACGGACTCGCACCACTGCTGAGATGCTCGAGGATAAGGACCGTGAAAATCGGGCCTTGAGGTTAGAGCTCTTCAATACCCGTGCTGACCACTGGGCCACTTTGACTCGGTTCGCACCGGCGGTGCAAGCTGGATATTCGGATATGCGCGATCTCTATCCTGTGAGATCTGCTCTGCCGGACGTGATGGTTTGGCGTGATGTAGGAGGCATCACCCCACCTCGCGGTCCCCGTAGGCCACCGTTTGTTGGTCCAAGGCCTCATCCTAGCCCTTATGGTCCACAAGCTCCGCGAGACCGTCTGTTTCCGGATGATCATGTTGAGCTTCCAGGCTATGGAGGTGACTTTTACGAGGACTACTACGGATCGGTCTGAGTTAGTGGTAGTATCACTAGTTCGCACTAGCTGTGTCGTCTATCGTCCCGCGTGACTCGTGGGATATGACCTAGTTTGTACTCCTTCCGGAGGTGTAGAAAAATAATGTATAGGAGCTTGGAATGCCTCCGATGAGATGTAATCCTTTTTCACCGTAATAGTACTTTGTTTGGTCTTGTACTAAACCCTGTATGGTGTGTATGACGATGGAATAAAGAAGCAGTTTCTGTATTTACCATGTCATACGGATGATCATCTTGCATTCCGAATTATTCCTTACATTCTGTATCCTATGTCGGAATTTTATCGTTCTGACTAAATCATTGTCTTGTTACCTAGGATGGTCAACACGCGCGCTAACCCTGCTTCTCAAGAGCAGGCCGAAGGCAGTGAGGGCAGGACTGAAAATCTGCCTCATCCTCCTTCACCAGCCGAGGTTATGATGGAAGCTGAGAGAAACAAGCGGGAGACCAACCGTTTGCTGGAGCGTATTGAACAGAATACAACACACCATCAGAGGGCTAACGTGGTGTCACTCAGTGATTTTATCAAATTGCATCCACCCACGTTCCACCACTCCGTCGAGCCTCTCGACGCTGATGACTGGCTTCGCAGTATCTCTCACAAGCTGCGTTCCGCGCTAGTAGCTGAGGCTGACAAGGTCACCTTTGCTGCATATCATCTTGAAGGCCCCGCCAGTCTATGGTGGGAAAATTATGGAGCTATGCGCCCAGCGGGCCATGTCACTGCTTGGGCTGAGTTCAGCGAGGCTTTCCGTGAGCATCATATTCCGGAGGGTCTCATGGACCGTAAACGTGAAGAATTTTGCAGTTTCACCCAGGGCCGACTTTCTGTGGATGCCTATAGCAGGGAGTTTGGTAATCTCGCCCGATATGCAACTGAGGAAGTTTCTACTGACGCCAAGAAGCAAGCAAGGTTCCGTAAGGGCCTTAGTCCCGAGCTTTGCCGCGACCTCCGTCTGCATGAGTGCACATCTTTTCAAAAACTTGTCAACAAAGCCATCAGTGCTGAAACTGGTCAGACTGACTATGACGCAACACGCAAGCATGGCCGTGACATGGGTTCCTCATCCGGTGCTGGTCCTCAGAAGCGCCGCGTGTGGGTACCCAACACCGCCCTGCCACCCAGGTTCACACCGAGGCCATCTTTCCAGGCGCCTCGCCCCGTTCAACAGTCTGCACCGGCCAAGCCCTATGGGGGTCCAATCAATAATGCTCCTCCACGTACCAGTTCCGTGACTTGTTTCAAGTGTGGGGAATCTGGTCACTATATGCGTGAGTGTCCCCAGACCAACCCCAACCAGTCTGCTAAAGCTGTTGGCCGTGGCAAGCCGACAGGAAAAATATTCCACGCCAAGCCGGTCACCGCTTCACGTGGCCATGTCAACTGTATCTCTGCCGAAGAAGCTCAAGAGGATCCCAACGTCGTTCTCGGTACGCTTCTTGTTAATTGCCACCCGGCATCTGTTCTTTTCGATACAGGAGCCTCTCATTCTTTTATATCCGAAAATTATGCTCGTTTGCATAACGTTGCATTCTGTGACATGCCATCCACTATGGAAATTTCTACTCCCGGGTCTAGATGGCAGACCTCTAGGGTAAGTTTTGGAAATGAAATCCAAGTCGACAGACTTGTTTTCCTCGCGTCTTTGATAGCCCTTAAATCTTCAGATATTAATATCATTTTGGGTATGGACTGGATGTTAGCTCATCAAGCCAAAATTGATTGCTTCTCTAGGACTGTTCAACTCACCCATCCTTCGGGGAAGATAGTCAATGTCTTGACCCGAGTAGCCAAGCGACAATTATATTCGCTTAACTCCAGCCCTTTGCCAGACCTTGAGGACGTTCCGGTAGTCCGTGACTTCCCGGATGTTTTTCCAGAAGAATTGCCAGGTGTTCCACCTGACAGGGATGTTGAGTTCGTAATAGACCTCATTCCAGGAACCGTTCCGATTGCTAGAAGACCTTATAAGATGGCACCTCTAGAACTAGCCGAGCTTAAGAAACAACTCGATGAGTCCTTGAAAAAGGGTTTCATCCGACCTAGCTCATCTCCGTGGGCTTGCCCCGTTCTATTCGTTAAGAAGAAGGATGGTACGGACCGGATGGTGGTAGATTACCGACCTGTCAATTTGTTCACAATCAAGAACAAATATCCACTTCCCAGGATCAACGATCTGTATGATCAGCTCGCTGGATCCTCAGTCTTCTCCAAGATGGATTTGAGGTTGGGCTACCATCAAATCAAAATCAGAAACGGGGACATTCCTAAAACGGCCTTTGTTACTCGTTATGGCCAATACGAGTACACCGTCATGTCCTTCGGTTTAACCAACGCTCCAGCCACCTTTTCTCGGTTAATGAACTCAATCTTCATGGAGTATTTGGATAAATTCGTCGTGGTTTACCTCGATGATATACTCATCTACTCAAAGAACGAGGAAGAACATGCCGAACATTTAAGGCTAGTGTTGAAGAAACTTCGAGAGCATCGCCTTTATGCCAAATTCTCTAAATGTGAATTCTGGTTGTCAGAAGTGACCTATCTGGGTCATGTAATATCTGGTAAAGGTATCACTGTTAACCCTGAGCGAGTTCAAGCCGTCCTTAATTGGACTCCACCTGAATCGGTCAAGCAAGTTCGGAGTTTTCTGGGTTTAGCGAGTTATTGTCGTCGCTTCGTCGAGAACTTCTCCAAAGTTGCTAAGCCTCTAACCGAACTCCTCAAGAAAGATAAGAAGTTCGAGTGGACTCCACAATGTGAGCACAGCTTTCAGGAACTGAAAAGACGCCTGACTTCTGCTCCCGTACTGGTACCGCCAGACTTTTCCAAGGACTTTGTTATCTACCGACGCCTCGCGACAAGGACTAGGTTGCATTCTTATGCAAGATCGACACGTAATTGCTTACGCTTCACGGCAATTGCACCCACATGAG
Organism: Triticum dicoccoides; assembly: GCF_002162155.2. Lineage (NCBI taxonomy): Eukaryota > Viridiplantae > Streptophyta > Magnoliopsida > Poales > Poaceae > Triticum > Triticum dicoccoides. The sequence goes on along the minus strand of NC_041385.1, from coordinate 237,511,466 downwards.
GAGAATTATCCTACTCATGATCTAGAGCTTGCAGCCGTAGTCTATGCACTTAAGACCTGGCGACATTACCTCCTCGGTAATCGTTGCGAAATATTCACTGATCACCAAAGTCTGAAGTACATTTTCACCCAACCGGATTTGAATCTCAGGCAGAGACGTTGGGTTGAATTGATCACAGACTTCGACTTAGGAATAACCTACACCCCAGGGAAAGCCAACGTCATGGCTGATGCGCTAAGTCGTAAATCTTATTGTAACAACCTGATGTTACAACAAAGTCAACCGCTTCTCCATGAGGACTTTCGGAAGCTTAACCTTCACATTGTACCTCAAGGTTTTCTTTCCACCTTGGTGGCAAAACCTACTCTTACGGATCAAATCATCGCTGCCCAAA
>NC_041385.1:237472055-237508862 GCF_002162155.2 Triticum dicoccoides | reverse complement strand
TCTTCCTCCCCACCGCTCCACAGCTCCTCGGAAGCCCTGCATCGCCGCCACGTCGTCGTTCCCCTCTTCAGGCTCCGACCATCGTCGCCGTCGAATTCGTCGTCTCCAGCGCGTCCCCGAGCCCGCTAACCATCCCTGCAGTTCCGCGGTGAGCCCCCGGATCGTTTCCCCCTTCTTCCCTGGTCTCTCCCGACCTCTAGGCCCTAGCCCCACCTTGGCCGAGAGCTCCACGCCGCCGGCGATGTCGCCGTCGTGGCCACGGTCACCGTAGCACCCAACCGAGCACACTATCGTGCTCCACACCTCACCAGGAGCACGTAGCACGCACCAACACCTCCCCTAACCCCCTGCAACATCGTTCCCGACCGCACCCGAACTCCGGCGGCCGCAGCCGAGCTCGTCGCCGTCGACTCCGGCCACCCCAGGCCCAGCCACGGCCACCGTTCGACGCGCGGGAGCAAGAGCTTTCCAACGAGCCCAAGCACGGCCTCTCCCGTGCCCTACAGCGCGATTCCGCATCGCGCCGCCGTCTCGGGCCTCGCCGGCGTCACGTCGCCGGTGGGGTTGACCCACTTTGACCACGGCAGGAACCCCCCCTGAGTCCCTGACAGGTGGGCCCAGCCCTGTAGCTAATTAGGATTAGCGCTAACCACTGTTAGTTAACCCCCTGACACTGACTAGTGGGCCCCAGCGCCACTAATTAGTAATTAGGATTAATTTAACCCTGTTTAACCCCCCTGTCACTGACGTGTGGGCCCCACACGTCAGGTTTGACTTCAGCCAGCCGCAGTTGACCACTGACGTCATGCTGGTGCAATAATTATATTTCTGGATTTAAATTTAATCAGGAAATTCCAGAATATTATTTAAACTTCAAAAATTCATAACTTTTATTCTGTAACTCCAAATCAGACAAATTATATATGAAAAATGATCAGAAAAATCCAATCTATCCATCTCTACTATTTTCATGCATGATCAAACAAGTTAAATTGATGTTTTAAGCAGAACAAGGAAAAGCACTTTAAAAGGCCATGTTTGAGTTTGAAATTTTAATCTTTGATTCAAATTTGTTCAAACCCTTCTGGTTTTAGTTGCATTAGCCCAACACACTCATATTGCCATGTTTCATGCATGCATCATATTGTTGCACATTGTTTGGTGATGCTTGTGTATCGATGCCCTTTGCGACAGGTTCTGCCTCCGAGGAGTACCGTGATTACCCTAACGAAGAACCGTATCAGTGCATCGAACCATCAGGCAAGCAACCAACCATTTGATCATATCGATACAATCCCATGTTCTCGCTCCTGCTCTCTTTTACTGCATTAAGACAACGCGTTTCAAACTGCTGTGTGCTACGGTAGTTGAACCCATTTCCTCTGCATGACCTGTCATTGCCACAGTAACTAGATGAAACCCACTAGCATGTGTAGGAGTTGATTGAGCCATGTGTATGTGTTGTTCCTACCTTGCTATGCCTGCTATGCTTAGAGTCGTGTCAGGTCTGGTTCATCTGGGTGATGGGCTAGAGTGAAATGTTAATGTCGGTAATGAGAGTGGTGTGGTGAACACGATTTGGTAAAGGTATCGATGAGAGGCCATGTAGGAGTACATGGTGGGTTGTTTCATTGAAGCCGACCTTAAGCACTGAGATCTGTATGTGTGATTTAAGAATCAGCTACTACCATGCATTGGGCCCGAAACCAATGGACCCTCTCGGCTTCTTATTCACCCTAGTTCTCCGTCCAGGAGTTGCAAGTAGTTTCTGGTGTTTGTAGCCTACTGGAGGCCATGGACAGCGCTGACCGTAGGGGTGGGCTGTGATGCGGTAGGTACGTGGCCGGGTGTACCGAATACCCGTTAGGTATCTCGGGAACCCTGTTCACATCGTTCGGGGCCGTATGGGAAACCTCGGCCGGACTCCCTGCGGATGGAACCTGAATAGGCGATAAACCTGGACTAGAGGCTTAAGTGTTTAGGTAGGTCGTGGTCTACACCCACGTCGGCTTTCGCTTGAAGTCTGCCGAGCACATGACGTGTGCAGACGCTAAGTGGTGGAAACATGTATGAAGAAGTACACCCCTGCAGGGTTAACATGATCTATTCGAATAGCCGCGTCCGCGGTAAAGGACTACTTGGTTGCCTATACAGTTCGTAGACAAGTAAATGGAAACTACTAAAAGCCTCAAGATAAGTGTGAGTGCCAAGGATGGCTCTTCCGTAGGAAGACGGAGGTGGATCCTCGGTAGTGTATTGAAGTGGTGAGTAGTGGACTCGTGTGCGCAAAACCTTTTCAAGTTGGAGTATCGTAGGATAGTCTAGCCAAGAGTCAAAGCTGGCTTGCTGCAATAACTCCACCAACCCTTCTTGATAATATGCATGTATGTAGGATCTGATGTAAGTCTTGCTGAGTACCTTTGTACTCATGTTGCTATAATCTACATTTTTACAGAAGACGCTGCAACCCCTTCTGATGGGTTCTATGTAGACGTTGACATCAACGAGTAGGCTAAAGACCCAGGTGGTGACCCTGAGCTTGTGAAGGACCACGTAGTATAGCCAGGCTTTCCAAGCCTCTTTTATTTTACTAGTTGTCTGTACTCAGACAAGTTACTTCCGCTGCTGGTTTGTATGACTGTATGACTTGAATGCTGGGTCGTGTGACCCGTACCTTGTGTATGTTATGTATGGCTCTCTGAGCCTTAAATAAAGTACTTGTGTCGTAGAGTCATGTTGTGATGCTTCGTTGTATTTGCACATATCGAGCATATTGTGTGTATGATTGAAATGCTTGGTATGTGTGGGATCTGACTACCTAGTTGTTTATCTTTAGTAGCCTCTCTTACCGGGAAATGTCTCCTAGTGTTACCGCTGAGCCATGGTAGCTTGCTACTACTCTGGAACACTTAGGCTGGCCGGCATGTGTCCTTCTTCGTTCCTGTGTCTGTCCCTTCGGGGAAATGTCACGCTTTGAGTACCGGAGTCCTGTTAGCCCGCTACAGCCCGGTTTACCGGAGTCCTGCTAGCCCAGTGCTACAGCCCGGACCCACTTGCTGATGACCGACACGTTCGAAGCTGGGTCATGGATGCCTGTCCCTGTAAGTCTGTGCCACTTTGGGTTTACGACTAGTCATGTCAGCCCGGGCTCCTTATCATATGGATGCTAGCGACACTATCATATACGTGAGCCAAAAGGCGCAAATGGTCCCGGGCAAAGGTAAGGCGACACCCGTGGGGATACCGTGCGTGAGGCCGCAAAGTGATATGAGGTGTTACCGGCTAGATCGATGTGACATCGAGTCGGGGTCCTGACATCTGTACATTTGTAAACTTGTAACTTTTCTTCTTTTAGTTTATAATAAAGGACTGTGAGGCTGTTGCCTTGCAGTAAATAGTCAAAAAAAACTACAAAAGAAGTATTAAGGTAAACCTAACTATAGCATGAAACTAGTGGATCCAAATAAGCTCCTTACAAAGCAACGCATAAACTAGGGTTTAAGCTTCTGTCACTCTAGCAACCCATCATCTACTTATTACTTCCCAATGCCTTACTCTAGGCCCAAATAATGGTGAAGTGTCATGTAGTGGACGTTCACATAACACCACTAGAGGAGAGACAACATACATCTCATCAAAATATCGAACGAATACCAAATTCACATGACTACTAATAGCAAGACTTCACCCATGTCCTCAGGAACAAATGTAACTACTCACAAAGCATATTCATGTTCATGATCAGAGGAGTATTAATATGCATTAAGTATCAGACGTATGATCTTCCACCAAGTAAACCAATTAGCATCAACTACAAGGAGTAATCAACACTACTAGCAACCCACAGGTACCAATTTGTGGTTTTGATACCAGATTGGATACAAGAGATGAACTAGGGTTTTGAGAGGAGATGGTGCTGGTGAAGATGTTGATGGAGATTTACCCCCTCCCGATGAGAGGATCGTTGGTGATGATTTCCCCCTCCCGGAGGGAAGTTTCCCCGGCAGAACAGCTCCGCCAGAGCCCTAGATTGGTTCCGCCAAGGTTCCGCCTCGTGGCGGCGGAGTTTCGTCCCGTAAGCTTGCTTATGATTTTTTTCCAGGGTAAATGCCTTAATATAGCAGAAAATGGGCACCGGAGGGCCACCAGGGGGCCCAGGAGACAGGGGCGCGCCCAGAGGGGGGGAGGGGCACCCTCACCCTGCTGGCCAGGGTGTGGGCCCCCTCTGGTATTTTCTTCGCTCAGTAATTCTTATTAATTCCAAAAGTGACTTCCGTGGAGTTTCAGGATTTTTGGAGTTGTGCAGACTAGGTTTCCAATATTTGCTCCTTTTCCAGCCAGAATCCCAGCTGTCGGCATTCTCCCTCTTCATGATAAACCTTGTAAAATTAGAGAGAATAGCCATAAGTATTGTGACATAATGTGTAATAACAGCCCATAATGCAATAAATATCGATATAAAAGCATGATGCAAAATGGACGTATCAACTCCCCCAAGCTTAGACCTCGCTTGTCCTCAAGCGGAAGCCGAAATCGAAAAATATATCCACATGTTTAGAGATAGAGGTGTCGATAAAAATAGAATACGGACATGAGGGCATCATGATCATTCTTATAACAACAACATATATAGATTTTATCATATGATTTCTCATGCTCAAGTAACAATGTATTCATAATGTCAAGTATGGATCATAAACTTCATTGGGAACTAATAAACTATATTCTCAGTCATTGAGGCAATTGCAATTTATCATAACATCAGAAAGAGTCAAGAATAGAGCTTTTAAGCAAGTCCACATACTCAACTATCATATAGTCTTCTACAATTGCTAACACTCACGCAATACTTGAGTTTTAGTTGGACACTGAGAAATATAGGGGCTTATAGTGTTGCCTCCCAACGTATTCACCTTTGGGTGATGTCAACAATAATAGCTCATGCTATCTTACATCCAATTGGATATATATATATATATATATACATACATATATATATATGTATATATATATATATCAGGATCTTTCCAACACGAGGTGTTTGCCAAAGGATAAAATGAAAAAGGGAAAGGTGAAGATCACATTGACTCTTGCACAAAGTAAGAGACATAAAGTAAAAGATAGGCCCTTCACAGAGGGAAGCAGAGGTTGTCATGTGACTTTAGGGTTGGATGTACAAAATCTTAATGCGAAAGAACGTCACTTTATATTGCCACTTGTGATATGAACCTTTATTATGCAGTCCATCGCTTTTATTACTTCCATGCCACACGATCGTATAAAGCTTATTTTCTCCGCACTAATAAGTCATACATATTTAGAGAGCAATTTTTATTGCTTGCAACATGACAACTTACTTCAAGGATCTTACTCAATCCATAGGTAGGTATGGTGGACTCTCATGGCAAAAATGGGTTTAAGGATATTTGGAAGCACAAGTAGTATCTCTACTTGGTGCAATGAATTTTTGTCTAGCATGAGGGGGAAAGGCAAGCTCAACATGTTGGGATGATCCATGACAATATACTTTAACTGAGATGTGAGAAAACATAACCCATTACGTTGTCTTCCTTGTCCAACGTCAACTCTTTAGCATGTCATACTTATTGAGTGCTCACAATCATAAAAGATGTCCAAGATAGTATATTTATATGTGAGAACCTCTCTTTCCTTATTACTTCCTCTTAATTGCAACGATGACCAAAACTACGCTTGTCAACTCTCAACAACTTTTATGCCTCATACTCTTTATATGTGAAGTCATTACTATCCATAAGATCAATATGAACTCTTTTATTCTTTTTATTCTTTCTATTTTCTCAAGATCATATTAAGATAGCAAAGCCCTTGACTCAACACTAATCTTTATCATAGATAGCTCACGGAGTCGATTACATAAAGAGATCACAAAGCAAAACTCAAAACTAATTCATACCAAAACTTCAATCTACTAGATCAAGATATTACTAAAAGGATCGAACTAAATAAAACGGCAAAGATATGAGTGTGATGGTGATACGATACCGGGGCACCTCCCCCAAGCTTGGCAGTTGCCAAGGAGAGTGCCCATACCCATGTGATTATGTCCTCGAAGGTGATGAAGAAGGAGTTGTTGATGATGTAGGCTTGTTCCTTAATTTATGCTTGAGGACAACATTTTGCTCCTTTAGATCATCAATCTCCCACTCAAGACATAATATCCTTCTGCGTAGTTCCTGTTTGTTTTCCTGCAAGAGAAGAAAAGGGATAAACTCGATCTTTGGCTTCTTTGCTCTATCGGGGAGGCTTGACTTTTTAAACTCCACATGCATGTCCCCAGGTTGAGGTAATGGGGCTTCATCTTCGTCTGAGCTCATCTCCTCCTTTCCCTTAGGCTCATGGTCTTCCTCTTCCTCAGTGGTCCAGCCACCATGCTCCAAGTCCCTGTAGACCTTAGGGTCTTCAAGGAAATCAGCCACATAACTTTCTCCCTCTGAATCCTGGGACGACATATAGCTCTAACCTGCGGCAGAAACGGCTCGAAACCAAAACCAAAGATTTTTGCGTGATACGGTGGTCAAAACCTTCAGGAGATTATATAATGAAATTTTACCGACCAAAAGAGCTAACATGCAAGAAAACAGAGTCCGGGAGGCACACAGGGTGCCCACGAGATAGGGGCATTCCCAGTAGGGGTGGGCGCGCCCTCCACCCTCCTGGAGGCCTCGTGTCCTTCCCGGATTACTTCTTGCTTTCCAAAATTCTTAAATATTCCAAAATGGAGAAAAATTGCCATTAGAATTGTTTTGGAGACGGTTTACTTACCGTACCACATACCTATTCCTTATCGGAGTTTGAAACATTCTGGAAAGTGTTCCTTATGTATTCCTCCGGGGTTACGGTCTCAATAATATTGGTTTCAACATTGATAGGATTACCTGAGATATAATGTTTGATTGTTTGACCGTTCACCACCCTCGGACTTGTGGCTTCGAAGTTGTTGATTTTTATGGCACCAGAATGATAGACCTCCTCGATAACGTAAGGACCTTCCCATTTAGACAGTAGTTTTCCTACAAAAAATCTTAAATGATATTTGAATAGCAACACATAATCACCTACGTTAAACTCACGCTTTTGTATCCTTTTGTCATGCCATCTTTTAACTTTTTCTTTGAACAACTTGGCATTCTCGTAGGCCTGGATTCTCCATTCATCAAGTGAGCTAATATCAAATAACCTCTTCTCACCGGCAAGTTTGAAGTCATAGTTGAGCTATTTAATAGCCCAATATGCTATATGTTCAAGTTCAAGAGGTAAGTGACATGCTTTTCCATAAACCATCTTACACGGAGACATACCCATAGGATTTTTGTATGCAGTTCTATAGGCCCATAATGCATCATCAAGTTTCTTGGACCAATTCTTTCTAGATCTATTGATAGTCTTTTGCAAAATTAATTTGAGCTCCCTATTGCTTAACTCTACTTGACCACTAGACTGCGAGTGATAAGGAGATGCAATTCTATGATTAACATCATACTTAGCAAGCATCTTACGAAAAGCACCATGAATAAAATGTGAACCACCATCAGTCATAAGATATCTAGGGACTCCAAACCTCGTAAAAATAACTTCTTTAAGCATCTTAATTGTAACGCCTCAGATGTAATTTTCCATTATTGTAACTCCAACTCTTGCCATTTCCAGCTATGTGATATAATATTTCCTTCGTGGTTGGGTTTTTGTCTTTTGTTTTGCATTTTGTTCATGTCATGGATCTCATCTCATTGCTTCATGTGCATTGCATCACATCATTATGCAACCCTTTTTAAAACTCAACTAAATAAATTGCATAGATCGTTGATCTATTTAAATCGAGGGAATTCACATGGTGATTTCTCTTTAAAACATATCCTCCCAATATTTTAGGGAGCTACTATTAAATATTCCATTAACTTTGGATCACGATAACACACTTACAATTTAATTCTCATGCCTTCCCTACTTCAAGTTTGGTCCCAAAACTTTGCCGTTATCTCACATCCAAGCTCCACCAAAAATCTCCACATTTTGGCCACTCCTAAACCTTGTCCTAGTTCAAACCATTTGAATTAAATTCAAATGAGTTTGAATTTAAATCTTGCATTCGTGCCAACTTCTATTTTCTCGGAACAAGCAAATTTTTGTGAGTCCAGGAAAATTATCCGCGCGTCCAACTTTTTCTCCTAACCCCCATTCTTTTCTTTCTTATCTCTGTTTTTTTTCTTTCTCTTAGTGAGAGAGAGAAGAGAGCCTGCAGCCCAGCCAGCCTCTAATCCCGAAGCCCAGCCGACGCTCCCACCAGCTCTAACCCTAGGCCGACCCTCTCCTCTCGCTCGTCTACCTCATTCCCTCTGCCCGCTGCCGCAGCCCTGATCCCCATCTCTCTCCGTCTTCTCTCGGTCTCCACCATCTCCCGTTCGTCCTCCTACGCCGCCACACGCAGAGGAGCAGGGCCCTCGCGCCGCGCGCCTCGCCTGCCCCTGCTCCCGGTTAACCTCGCCGCCGACCTCCTTTGCCCCGTCGCGTCGTTCCTCAAGCTCCCGCACCCTGTTTCTCCTCCCGCGCCGACGCCCTCCTTCGGCTTCTCGCGCCTGCAGCTCCGTCCGCGAGCTCATGCAGCCATGGCCGCCACAGGAGCCTCGCGCCCGACCCCCTCGCTGAGGCCATGGATGTCCGCGGCCCCGCCTTCCTGCACCTCCACACGCCGCCCGCACACGCCACCAACCTCTGCTCCGCCTCCATCGAACTCCATCCCCTGCTGTCACTGGATCGCCAAGATGCAACCCCACCCCGTCGGCCCCTACCTCATACAACACTCAAGCCTTCATGCCCGAGGCCTTCGTCATCTCTCTGTGTTGCGCTACGTGCGACCCTGTCAGCCACATGGTCGCCACCTCTGCAGCCTCCTGCTGCTGTTTTGTGCGCCTTCGCTGCCGGTTGGCGTTGACGCAAGACCAACGGCTTCATCGTCGTTCGCCTACATGCCCGAACCTCGAAGATCCCGTGGAACGCCAAGTACCACTATCCATCTCCGAGGATTTCTCCAAGTACTGCACCAGACGCCAAGTACGACTACACCATGGTGATATGTGAACAACTACACATCTACAACTAGTGCACCTCTACATCCTGGAATCGCGAAGTACCGCACCGAAACGCAAGTACAACAAGGAACCCCGAAGGACTTGGATGCGCCAAGTTCCTCTTTGTCCATGATGATTATGCCAAGACCCCGAGATCGACTTCGCGGATTCACAAGTACCACGACGACCGTCTAGACCGCCAAGTTCCACTACTGGTGAACGTTTTGGAATTGCCAAGTCAGACTACAACGTGAAGACCATGTACAACTACGGATCTCGTGGATTTCACCAAGTACCTCTACCGACGACACTTTTTCTTTCTGTCACGGTGACAAATGCTTCATAACATGCTCAAGTCAATATTTTCATAAAATTGCTTAAAAACTTTCATATGTCATCCGCATCATGATAACAACATTTAAAATGTTTAAAATTGTGTTTGCATTAAATTGCTAAATGCATGTGGGGATTTTCCGGAATTGTTGTTTGTTGTTCCGGCCTCTTTTAAACTTGCCGAAATAGTTAGTTTACTTTTGTTTCACCTCTTGCCATGTTTAATAACATTTAATATTGTTGGTTACATAAACTAGAGAGAACTAAATAATTGAATGTGGTGTTTTGTCAATATGCAACTCATTGCATATTGAGCTCCACTTAAATTGTAGTATCGTTTGTTGCACTTTGCCATGCCATGCCTCTTCAAACTGGGCATGCATCATACTTGTTTGTGCATCATGCCATGTTTATGCTTGTGCATTTACCATGTTGTTTGTTTCTTTCCGGTGTTGCTTCTTAGTTCTGGTAATGTTGCGATTGTGAGGATTCGTTCGACTACTCCCGTTCGTCTTCTTCATGGACTCGTCCTTCTCCCTAGCGGGACTTCAGGCAAGATGACCGCTACCATGGATCTCACTACTATCATTGCTATGCTAGTTGCTTCGTTCTATCGCTTTGCTATGCTTCCTATAACTTGTTCTTCAAGCCTCCCAAATTGCCATGAACCTCTAATCTTTGAAACCCTTCCTGGCAAACCGTTGTTTGGCTATGTTACCGCTTTGCTCAGCCCCTCTTATAGCGTTGTTAGTTGCAGGTGAAGTTGAAGATTGCTCCATGGCAGACAGGGTTATGTTGGGATATCACAATATCTCTTATATTATTAATGCATCTATATACTTGGTAAAGGGTGGAAGGCTCGGCCTTATGCCTGGTGTTTTGTTCCACTCTTGCCGCCCTAGTTTCCGTCATACCGGTGTTATGTTCCCGGATTTTGCGTTCCTTACGCGGTCGGGTGATTTATGGGACCCCCTTGACAGTTTGCTTTGAATAAAACTCCTCCAGCAAGGCCCAACCTTGGTTTTACCATTTGCTTCACCACCACCTACTTTTCCCTTGGGAGTCGCTCTCTCGAGGGTCATCTTTATTCAGCCCCCCGGGCCAATGCTTGTCTAAGTGTTGGTCCAAACTAGAGCCACTTGCAGCGCCACCTCAGGGAAACTTGAGGTCTGGTTTTAGTTGTACGTAGTGTTCATCCGGTGTTGCCCTGAGAACGAGATATGTGCAACTCCTATCGGGATTGTCGGCGCATCGGGCGGTCTTGCTGGACTTGTTTTACCATTGTCGAAATGTCTTGTAAACCGGGATTCCGAGACTGATCGGGTCTTCCTGGGAGAAGGAATATCCTTCGTTGATCGCGAGAGCTTATCATGGGCTAAGTTGGGACACCCCTGCAGGGTATTATATTTAGAAAGCCGTGCCCGCGGTTATGTGGCAGATGGAAATTTGTTAATGTCCGGTTGTAGATAACTTGACACCTGATCCGAATTAAAATGCATCAACCGCGTGTGTAGCCGTGATGGTCTCTTCTCGGCGGAGTCCGGGAAGTGAACACGGTTTCTGTGTTATGATTGACGTAAGTAGGAGCTCAGGATCACTTCTTGATCATTACTAGTTGACGACCGTTCCTTTGCTCCTTTTCTCGCTCTCATTTGCGTATGTTAGCCACCATATCATGCTTAGTCGCTGCTGCAACCTCACCACTTTACCCCTTCCTTACCCATTAAGCTTTGCTAGTCTTGATACCCATGGTAATGGGATTGCTGAGTCCTCGTGGATCACAGATTACTACACCAACAGTTGCAGGTACAGGTTATGTGATGATCATGACGTGAGAGCGATGTTACTTGTTTTGGAGTTCTTCTTCTGCTTCTTCGATCAGGGGATTGGTTCTAGGTCGGCAGCCTGGGCTAGCAGGATGGATATTGTTTGAGTTTCTGTTTATGTTTCATCCTTAGTCGGATGTTGATCTTGTATATGATGTATTGTTGTATTCATGTGACATTGTATGTCTTGGATGTATCCCTACCTATTATGTAATGTTGATGTAATGATATCCACCTTGCAAAAGCATTTCAATATGCGGGTCTATCCTTGGTGGGACCTTCGAGTTCCTTTTGCATAGGTTCGCATATTGGGCGTGACAAGTTGGTATCAGAGCCTCGACCGACTATAGGAGCCCCTTTGATTGTTGGTCGTTGTTGTGTCTAGAAGAAAACTATTTTGAGTCTTAGGATTATATATATCGGAGAGTAGGATTATTTTTACACCTCAGTCCCTTCGTCGCTCTGGTGAGGTCTCCTGACGTAGATGTTTTTTCTTTCCTCTCCTCAAATTTCACTAAATTTTTTTTAGGATCACGCGGGTATCTTGGAATCCTTCCGATATTCTTATGACGAGAACATTGTTCTTGGTGCCTCCTGACATTTAGGGATTGTGGCAGTGTCCCGGGGAGTTGAGCTCTGAGGTGTTATCGTCATAATTTTATCGTTGCAGTTCTGGAATACCTGAGTTTTGCCGACATCGAAAATCTCTTTTATGCAGTTGTTGCTGAGATAACCTCGACGCCACCTAGTACTGGGGAGTTCGGGACTATTTCCATAGCTCGTATAACGGATGCTTTTTGAAGGTTGAGGTACACGATTTCCGGAGTTTTCTTGGTTATGTGTTGACGGATGGATACAGCTGGATGTAGGGATTGTTAGTTTGGGTGAGATATATTGCTTCCCCTATATCCCCAACACCATATTGCATAACCAGAAAGTTTTGGGAGTTTATAGGTGGGAATTCAAGTAGCTCCTTGAATATCTTTCCGACAGATGCATGATATGGGATTGGGTAAATCTCTATCATATGTATTTGTTCCGGCTTATCCTGCAAGCCAAATCCTTTGTTTTGTTTTATTTGTGATATTCGAGTTGCTTCTATACCTTTCCTAAATGGTGTTCTCATATTTCTATGGGAGTACTAATCCTTCTTGATCATTGAGGTCGTCATGTTAATTCTTTTCCAACCGGCGTGCTTCTCTTCAAGTGGATCCCATTATTTTTCCCATCCGCAAGATCAATTCTAAGTTTTCTCAACGGTCTTTATTGCATCTGTTCCAAGTTGCCTTTGTTTTTCCCGCCCTCCCACCCTTTTTCTTCAAGGACTCAGATTTCTCAATCATGTATACTTTTATTTGTGGGAAGTCTCTTCATTCTTTTCTTTCGATGTTCTTATCCGGTGATTTCCCATGAAGATGCTCAAAAGTTTCAAGTTCATCATCCTTCGTTGTTGTTTCTTGTCCGGCGGATACAATTCAAGCTTTCGATATTCATCATATTCCTTTCCTCGTTCCTAATGCTTTCTCATGTCGATGCACCTCTTAATCACTCACCTCTTGCTATTCATTTGTTCCGGAGTGTTGAAGATATCTCACAAGACTTGTGTTTCCATTCTCAATCCGTTCAAGATATTTCGAGGTTGTTATCTCATTCAAGCCATTTAATTCAATCGGTGCAACCTCTCTTTAAAATTGTTCAATGGTGTTTTCTTTTGAGTGGGCCCTAACCCACATGTCTTTTCCTAGGATCTTACCTGACTCTTCTAATTTTCCCAGAGCTATTCCCAAATTCTTTTCGAAGTTTAACGTAAGAATGAATTTTCATCAGTCACATGCCTTCTCCAAGGTCGCTTTCAAATTCTTTTTATCGTTGGTTCAACCTTTCTAATTTTTCATCCCGGAATATCTCAACAATTCATGGTGGTGTTTCTCATCGTCATTCCCAACATTTGAAGACCGAAGAAGAGTTTCTCTTAAATCTTGCTCCATTCTCTTCAAGATTCATGGTTCTAGTTTGATGCCATCCTCTCAAAATTGTTTTCTATTGTGAGAATTCTTTTCACCCATCCGGAGCATGTCATGAGTTGTTTCCGTTTCTTTCCTCCGAAGGCCATCATGTCATAATTCTTCATTCTCAGAGTGTAGCTATCATTCTACAAATCTTACCGGTGAATCGTTCAAATATCCTCTAATCAGTTCATGATCTCTTCAATCTCTTATATCTAAATCCCCTCAAGCATCTTCATTCATTTTTCCAATTCTTCCCGGTGTTCCTTTATCTTTTCTTCGTTCATTTTCAATTCTTACGATGGTTCGTTCAAGAGTTCTCTTTTCTTGGTTATCATATCAATTCATTCGTTGTTTCCAAATCCAACCGGTGGTTCCATCAATACCTTCTCCAAGTTTACGCTATATCTCTCTTAATCCTTTTGCCAATGGGAATAAGTAGTATGCCAAATCCGTTGCTTGTCATCAAAGGATAAGCATACAATAAATCTTATTCTTATTTCTTCGAGGTGACTAAATTATTTTTATGGAGATTATTCATGATGAATAAATTCTTGATTACAAGTGATTCATCTTTCTTTCCGGAGTTGGTCATCATATCACATTCTCGGTTCGAGAGGCTTCATCTTTCTTTTCGGAGTTCCAAGCTCTCTCAATTATCTCGTCGCGAAGCTCCATCTAAATCATCGCAAGGGTTCACCTTGTGTTTTCAACTTCTCTTTCTTTTTATAATCCTTTTTTTACCGGAGTTCTTCATGGAGGCTCTACATGATGGTTCGTCAAGGATTTCCTTTCAATCTCGAATTGTTTTTCAAGATTTCTCTTGAAGTTATGACCCGACAAGCTATTCTAAAAAATAAACATGGTGCTCAACACATGTTTTTCTTTTCTTTCCGAGGAGTTCAAGTATTCTTCTTCTTGCATTTCGAAGTGCAATTCTTTCAACCTTATCTTTTGAGGTGGTGTTATATCATTCTTGACTATTCCCATTCATGTTTCATGATTCATATGTTGTCAAGAATGACATATTTAAATCCATCATTTTATCTTCGTTAAAAAAATCTTTTCAACCAATCTATCTCTTTGTTGGAGTTATCTTGTGTCATATTTCACCTAAAGCCTTCCCTAAGGAATGTTGCTATTGTGGTGCTTATCAATGATCCAAGTTATCTCTCTATCATCTTGGTGAAGAAGTTTTCATCTTCTTGTTGATCTCAATCCAATCAATTGTTTCCGTTAGTGTTGGGTTGTCACCCCATAATTTTGAGATGTGTTCCATAAGCCCACAACAAGCTTGTGCTTTTCGTTGTTGATTTTCCAACAACTCCGTTAAATCATACTTTGCAAGGATGCTTTCCAAGCTCATTTCTGGCAGAAGTTGGCATTTTCTTCTCCATTCTTTTATTCCAATGATCTATCTTCTATTCTTTCTTCCGGAGGCATTGTGATGTTTTCTTTCACTCATCATCTCGAATTGTGAGGATCATGTTCTTTTCGTGCTTATCCATTTAACCAGAGTGTTGTGTCATCTTTTCAAGTTCTTTTCATCTTATCAAGTCTTGCATCTCTTTTCAACCTGAGTGCTGTCCGAATTTTATCTTCCTTGTTCCTTGTTTATCTCGTTGTAGTCAGAGTGGTTCCAATTCCTTCTTGTCCATTATACTCGTCATCCTTAGCCTTGCAACCTCCAAGGTTCAATCAGTGTCCCATGTTTCTATTTTCTACCGCAGTGCTCTCAATTGTGTTCAACTCCGTTGTGTTCTTTCGTTCAACTTTTCAACCTCTCAAAGTTCTTTTGTCTCACTCATTTGTCGAAGGAGCAACTTAGTTTTACCTCTTGCCTTCCTCTTCCGTTTCTCTCTGGTGCCATCCTAGATCTCGGGACAAGATCCTGTTGTAGTGGTGGAGTGTTGTAATGCCCCAGATGTAATTTTCCATTATTGTAACTCCAACTCTTGCCATTTCCAGCTATGTGATATAATATTTCCTTCGTGGTTGGGTTTTTGTCTTTTGTTTTGCATTTTGTTCATGTCATGCATCTCATCTCATTGCTTCATGTGCATTGCATCACGTCATCATGCAACCCTTTTTAAAACTCAACTAAATAAATTGCTTAGATCCTTGATCTATTTAAATTGAGGGAATTCACATGGTGATTTCTCTTTAAAACATATCCTCCCAATATTTTAGGGAGCTACTATTAAATATTCCATTAACTTTGGATCACGATAACACACTTACAATTTAATTCTCATGCCTTCCCTACTTCAAGTTTGGTCCCAAAACTTTGCCGTTAATTCTTTTATCTCACATCCAAGCTCCACCAAAAATCTCCACATTTTGGCCACTCCTAAACCTTGTCCTAGTTCAAACCATTTGAATTAAATTGAAATGAGTTTTAATTTAAATCTTGCATTCGTGCCAACTTCTATTTTCTCAGAACAAGCACATTTTTGTGCGTCCAGGAAAATTATCCGCGCGTCCAACTTCTTCCCCTAACCTCCCTTTCTTTTCTTACTTATCTCTGTTTTTTTCTTTCTCTTAGTGAGAGAGATAAGAGAGCCTGCAACCCAGCCAGCCTCTAAGCCCAAAGCCCAGCCGGCGCCCCCACCAGCTCTAACCCTAGGCCGACCCTCTCCTCTCGCTCGTCTTCCTCATTCCCTCTGCCCGCCGCCGCAGCCCTGATCCCCATCTCTCTCGCTCTTCTCTCGGTCTCCACCATCTCCCCTTCGTCCTCCTACGCCGCCACATGCAGAGGAGCAGGGCCCTCGCGCCACGCGCCTCGCCTGCCCCTGCTCCCGGTTAACCTCGCCGCCGACCTCCTTTGCCCCGTCGCGTCGTTCCTCAAGCTCCCGCGCCCTGTTTCTCCTCCCGCGCCGACGCCCTCCTTCGGCTGCTCGCGCCTGCAGCTCCGTCCGCGAGCTCGTGCAGCCATGGCCGCCACAGGAGCCTCGCGCTCGAGCCCCTCGCTGAGGCCATGGATGTCCGCGGCCCTGCCTTCCTGCACCTCCACACGCCGCCCGCACACGCCACCAACCGCTGCTCCGCCTCCATCGAGCTCCATCCCCTGCTGTCACTGGATCGCCAAGATGCAACCCCGACCCCGTCAGCCCCTTCCTCATACAATGCTCAAGCCTTCATGCCCGAGGCCTTCGTCATCTCTCTGTGTTGCGCTGCGTGCGACCCTGTCAGCCACATGGTCGCCACCTCTGCAGCCTCATGTTGCTGTTTCGTGCGCCTTCGCTGCCGGTTGGCGCTGACGCAAGACCAACGGCTTCATCGTCGTTCACCTACATGCCCGAACCTCGAAGATCCCATGGAACGCCAAGTACCACTATCCATGTCCGAGGATTTCTCCAAGTATCGCACCGGACGCCAAGTACGACTACACCATGGTGATACGTGAACAACTACACATCTACAACTAGTGTACCTCTACATCCTGGAATCGCGAAGTACCGCACCGAAACGCAAGTACAACAAGGAACCCCGAAGGACTTGGATGCGCCAAGTTCCTCTTTGTCCACGATGATTACGCCAAGACCCCGAGATCGACTTCGCGGACTCACAAGTACCACGACGACCGTCAAGACCGCCAAGTTCCACTACCGGTGAACGTTTTGGAATTGCCAAGTCAGACTACAACGCGAAGACCATGTACAACTACGGATCCCGTGGATTTCACCAAGTACCTCTACCGACGACCCGAACATCTACGGAACATGTACCACTACTTCCACCACCATCGCGAGAACGACTACTTCCCACGACGACCCATGTACAACTACTTCCACTTCGAACCCGTCCGCCTCGAAACACACACTTCAAAGGTATAACCGCCGGAACGACCGCCGTGGACCGAATGCATGTGTTGTATGGGATGCACCGTTTGCACCGCGTCCGAATTGTCACTCGTTTCCATGGCACTAACCCGTGGGAACCCGGTAGTCGGGAGCACCCCACCATCTCTAGCATGTTTCGGACATCCGCACGCTTCCTTTTGCACCGGTATCTCCGTTAGCTACTGGAACCGATATGTTGTCGTGGCATCATTTTCGGATTCTTCGCCGTGACACTTTTTCTTTCTGTCACGGTGACAAATGCTTCATAACATGCTCAAGTCAATATTTTCATAAAATTGCTTAAAAACTTGCATATGTCATCCGCATCATGATAACAACATTTAAAATGTTTAAAATTGTGTTTGCATTAAATTGCTAAATGCATGTGGGGATTTTCCAGAATTGTTGTTTGTTCTTCTGGCCTCTTTTAAACATGCCGAAATAGTTAGTTTACTTTTGTTTCACCTCTTGCCATGTTTAATAACATTTAATATTGTTGGGTACGTAAACTAGAGAGAACTAAATAATTGAATTTGGTGTTTCGTCAATATGCAACTCATTGCATATTGAGCTCCACTTAAATTGTAGTATCGTTTGTTGCACTTTGCCATGCCATGCCTCTTTAAACCGGACATGCATCATACTTGTTTGTGCATCATGCCATGTTTATGCTTGTGCATTTACCATGTTGTTTGTTTCTTTCCGGTGTTGCTTCTTAGTTCCAGTAATGTTGCGATTGTGAGGATCCGTTCGACTACTCCCGTTTGTCTTCTTCATGGACTCGTTCTTCTCCCTAGCGGGATTTCAGGCAAGATGACCGCTACCTTGGATCTCACTACTAACATTGCTATGCTAGTTGCTTCGTTCTATCGCTTTGCTGCGCTTCCTATAACTTGTTCTTCAAGCCTCCCAAATTGCCATGAACCTCTAACCTTTGACACCCTTCCTAGCAAACCGTTGTTTGGCTATGTTACTGCTTTGCTCAGCCCCTCTTATAGCGTTGTTAGTTGCAGGTGAAGTTGAAGATTGCTCCATGGCGGACAGGGTTATGTTGGGATATCACAATATCTCTTATATTATTAATGCATCTATATACTTGGTAAAGGGTGGAAGGCTCGACCTTATGCCTGGTGTTTTGTTCCACTCTTGCCGCCCTAGTTTCCGTCATACCAGTGTTATGTTCCCGGATTTTGCGTTCCTTACGCGGTCGGGTGATTTATGGGACCCCCTTGACAGTTCGCTTTGAATAAAACTCCTGCAGCAAGGCCCAACCTTGGTTTTACCATTTGCTTCACCACCACCTACTTTTCCCTTGGGAGTTGCTCTCTCGAGGGTCATCTTTATTCAGCCCCACCGGGCCAATGCTTGTCTAAGTGTTGGTTCGAACTAGAGCCACTTGCAGCGCCACCTCGGGGAAACTTGAGGTCTGGTTTTAGTTGTACGTAGTGTTCATCCGGTGTTGCCCTGAGAACGAGATATGTGCAGCTCCTATCGGGATTGTCGGCGCATCGGGCGGTCTTGCTGGACTTGTTTTACCATTGTCGAAATGTCTTGTAAACCGGGATTCCGAGACTGATCGGGTCTTCCTGGGAGAAGGAATATCCTTCATTGATCTCGAGAGCTTATCATGGGCTAAGTTGGGACAACCCTGCAGGGTATTATCTTTCGAAAGCCGTGCCCGTGGTTATGTGGCAGATGGGAATTTGTTAATGTCCGGTTGTAGATAACTTGACACCTGATCCGAATTAAAATGCATCAACCGCGTGTGTAGCCGTGATGGTCTCTTCTCGGTGGAGTCCGGGAAGTGAACACGGTTTCTGTGTTATGATTGATGTAAGTAGGAGCTCAGGATCACTTCTTGATCTTTACTAGTTGATGACCGTTCCTTTGCTCCTCTTCTCGCTCTCATTTGCGTATGTTAGCCACCATATCATGCTTAGTCGCTACTGCAACCTCACCACTTTACCCCTTCCTTACCCATTAAGCTTTGCTAGTCTTGATACCCATGGTAATGGGATTGCTGAGTCCTCGTGGCTCACAGATTACTACACCAACAGTTGTAGGTACAGGTTATGCGATGATCATGACGTGAGAGCGATGTTACTTGTTTTGGAGTTCTTCTTCTGCTTCTTCGATCAGGGGATAGGTTCCAGGTCGGCAGCCTGGGCTAGCAGGGTGGATATTGTTTGAGTTTCTGTTTATGTTTCATCCGTAGTCGGATGTTGATCTTGTATATGATGTATTGTTGTATTCATGTGACATTGTATGTCTTGGATGTATCCCTACCTATTATGTAATGTTGATGTAATGATATCCACCTTGCAAAAGCGTTTCAATATGCGGGTCTATCCTTGGTGGGACCTTCGAGTTCCTTTTGGATAGGTTCGCATATTGGGCGTGACATTAATTGAGGTGTTATGATCAGCACTACTACTTGGAATAGCTTCTACCCACTTAGTAACAAAATCAAAAGCAACTAAAATATGTGTGTAACCATTAGAGGCAGGAAAAGGTCCCGTATAATCAAAGCCCCAAACACCAAATGGTTCAATAACAAGAGAATAGTTCATAGGAATTTCTTGATGTCTACTAATATTACCAATTCCTTGACATTCATCACAAGACAGGACAAACTTACGAGCATCTTTGAAGAGAGTAGGCCAATAAAAACCGGATTGCAATACCTTATGTGCAGTTCTATCTCCAGCGTGGTGTCCTCCATATGGTTCAGAGTGACACTTGCGTAGGATCTGTTCCTGTTCATGCTCAGTTACACAACGTCTAATAACACCATCTACTCCTTCTTTGTAAAGGTGTGGGTCATCCCAGAAGTAATGTCTTAAATCATAGAAGAACTTTTTCTTTTGCTGGTATGTGAAACTAGGTGGTATACATTTAGCAACAATGTAATTAGCATAATCAGCATACCATGGAGCAGTACGAGAAGCATTAATGAGCACTAATTGTTCATCAGTAAAGCAATCATCAATAGGTAGTGGGTCATCAAGAACATTCTCTAACCTAGACAAGTTGTCTACAACGGGGTTCTCAGCTCCCTTTCTATTAATAATATGCAAATCAAATTCTTGGGCAAGAGAACCCATCTAATAAGTCTAGGCTTAGCATCTTTCTTTTCCATAAGATATTTAATAGCAGCATGATCAGTGTGAATAGTAACTTTAGAATCAACAATATAAGGTATGAACTTATCACAAGCAAACACAACTGCTAAAAATTCTTTTTCAGTAGTAGCATAATTTCTCTGGGCAGTATCAAGAGTTTTACTGGCATACTAGATAACATTTAATTTCTTATCAACTCTCTGCCCTAGAATAGGACCTACAGCATAATCGCTAGCATCACACATAATTTCAAAGGGTAAATTCCAATCAGGTGGCTGAACAATAGGTGCAGTGATCAAAGCTTTCTTAAGTATTTCAAATGCTTCTACACAATCATCATCAAAGACAAAAGGCATATCTTTTTGCAATAAATTAGTCTGAGGCCTAGAGATTTAGAAAAGTCCTTAATGAACCTCCTATAAAAACCAGCATGACCAAGGAAACTTCTTATACCTTTAATGTCCTTGGGACATGGCATCTTTTCAATAGCATCAACTTTAGCTTTATCAACTTCAATACCTTTCTCAGAAATCTTATGCCCCAAGACAATGCCTTCATTAACCATAAGGTGTCACTTTTCCCAATTCAAGACGAGACTAGTGTCTTCACATCTCTGCAAAACTCGATCAAGGTTGCTCAAGCAATCATCAAAAGAGTATCCATAAATGGAGAAATCATCCATGAATACCTCACAAATCTTTTCACAAAACTCAGAGAATATAGCATCATGCATATTTGAAAGGTAGCAGGTGCATTACATAAACCAAAAGGCATACATCTATAAGCAAAGGTACCGAAAGGGCAAGTAAAAGTAGTTTTTGATTGATCCTCCGCTGACACGGGTATTTGAGAGAAACCAGAATAACCATCTAGGAAGCAGAAATGTATATTTTTGGATAGTCTTTCTAGCATTTGATCAATAAAAGGTAAAGGATAATGATCTTTCTTAGTAGCTTTATTTAATTTATGGAAATCAATTACCATCCTATAGCCTGTAAAAATTCTTTGCGGGATCAATTCATCTTTATCATTAGGAACGACATTAATACCTCCCTTCTTAGGAACGCAATGGACAGGGCTTACCCAATCACTATCAGCAATGGGATAAATTATACCTGCCTCAAGGAGCTTTAGTATCTCCTTTCTTACCACTTCTCTCATCTTAGGATTTAATCATCGTTGAGGATCTCTAACTGGTTTGGCATATTTCTCCAATTTTCTTTTATGTTGGCATAGAGTGGGACTAATGCCCTTAAGATCATCCAGAGTATATCCAATAGCAGCATGGTGCTTCTTCAGAGTTTTCAAGAATCTTTCCTCTTCTTGCTCTGAAAGGTTAGCACTAATAATAACAGGATATATCTTCTTTTCATCAAGATAAGCATATTTAAGATTATCATGCAATGGTTTGAGCTCAAACACGGGATCACCCTTGGGTGGAGGGGGATCCCCTAGGATTTCAACAGGCAAGTTGTGTTTTAGAATAGGACCCTGTTGAAGGAATACTTCATCTATTTCCCTTCTTTCATTCATAAACATATCATTTTCATGGTCTAGCAAATATTGTTCTAACGGATCAGTAGGAGGCACGACAATAGAAGCAAGACCAATAATATCATCCTTACTAGGTGATTTTTCATCACAGGGTTGTCTACGAAACTTAGCAAAATTAAACTCATGAGACATATCCCCTAAGCCAATTGTAACAATACCCTTTTCTCAATCAAACCTAGCATTAACAATATTCAAGAAGGGTCTACCAAATATAATGGGACAAAAGTCATCTTGTGGGGAACCGATAACAAGAAAATCAGCAGGATATTTAACATTCCCACACAAGACTTCAACATCTCTAACAATCCCAACTGGTGAGATAGTATCTCTATTAGCAAGCTTAATAGTAACATCGATACCTTCCAACTCAGCGGGTGCGATATCATGCATAATTTCTTTATATAAGGAAAAAGGTATTGCACTAGCACTAGCACCCATATCACATAAGACATGATAACAATGATCTCCTATTTTAACAGAAATAACAGACATTCCTACAACTGGTCTATGTATCTTAGCATTGGGTATAGCAATATTAGCAGTTTCACCACAGAAGTAAATAACATGCCCATCTATATTATCATCCAAGAGATCTTTAACCATAGCAATACTAGGTTCAAGTTTAATTTGCTCAGGAGGTGTGTATTTGCTAGTATTACTCTTACGAACAACAGTTGAAGCTTTAGCATGATCCTTTATCCTAACAAGAAAAGGTTGTTTCTCAACATAAGTAGTAGGAACAATAGGATCATTATAAGTGATAGTCTTTTATTCAACTGTAATAGGTGCAGCTACCTTTACTTCAGTGGGAGGGTTATATTTAAACCACTTCTCCTTAGGGAGATCAACGTGAGCAGCAAAAGATTCACAAAAAACATCTACTATCTCAGAGTCAAGTCCATATTTAGCGCTAAATCCACGAAAAGCATCGGTATCCATAAAAGATTTAACACAATCAAACTAAGGTGTTATACCTCACTCCTTACCATTGTCGGAACCCCAATCTTCAGAGTTGCGTTTAATTCTTTCCAATAAATCCACTTGAATTCAGTAGTCTTCAGCATATAAGAACCGGCACAGGAAGTATCGAGCATGGTGCGATCATTGAGAGAAAGCCGAGCATAAAATTTTTGAATAATCATTTCTCTTGAGAGCTCATGATTGGGGCATGAATATAACATTGACTTAAGCCTCCCCCATGCTTGAGCAATGCTTTCTCCTTCGCGAGGCCAAAAATTATATATGTAATTACGATCACGATGAACAAGGTGCATCGGATGGAACTTCTAGTGAAATTCCAACTTCAATCATTTATAGTTCCAAGATCCAGTATCATCACATAGCCTATACCATGTCAATGCATCTCCCTTCAAAGATAAACGGAAGACCTTCCTCTTAACAACATCATCGGGAATACTTGCAAGCTTAAATAATCCACAAACTTCATCCATAGAGATAAGGTGTAAATCAGGATGCAATGTTCCATCTCCTGCAAAGGGATTAGCTAGCAGTTTCTCTATCATAGCTGAAGGAAGCTCAAAGTAAACATTTTCAGTAGGTTCAGTAGGTTGAGGAGCAACTCTTTGCTCTACTGGTTGGGGCGAAGATACCCCGAACAAGCCCCTCAAAGGATTAGTTTCCATAGTAACAAATGACAGAAAATTTCAGCACACTATATAAATGTTTCCTTACCAAGTTCCACTCACCAAAGGCGCTTCACTCCCCGACAATGGCGCTAGAAAAGAGTCTTGATGACCCACAATTATAGGGGATCTATCATAGTCCTTTCGATAAGTAAGAGTGTCGAACCCAATGAGGAGCAGAAGGAAATGACAAGCGGTTTTCAGTAAGGTATTCTCTGCAAGCATTGAAATTGTAGGTAACAGATAGTTTTGTGATAAGATAATTTGTAACGGGTAAGAAGAAAAGAAAGTAAATAAGGTGCAGCAAGGTGGCCCAATCCTTTTAGTAGCAAAGGACAAGCCTGGACGATTTCTTATAATGAGAAAAGCGCTCCCGAGGACACATGGGAATTACCGTCAAGCTAGTTTTCATCATGCTCATATGATTCGCGTTCGGTACTTTGATAATTTGATATGTGGGTGGACCGGTGCTTGGGTACTGCCCTTTCTTGGACAAGCATCCCACTTATGATTAACCCCTATTGCATGCATCTGCCACTACAAAAGAAGTATTAAGGTAAACCTAACCATAGCATGAAACTAGTGGATCCAAATCAGCCCCTTACGAAGCAACGCATAAACTAGGGTTTAAGCTTCTGTCACTCTAGCAACCCATCATCTACTTATTACTTCCCAATGCCTTACTCTAGGCCCAAATAATGGTGAAGTTCCATGTAGTTGACGTTCAGATAACACCACTAGAGGAGAGACCACATACATCTCATCAAAATATCGAACGAATACCAAATTCACATGACTACTAATAACAAGACTTCACCCATGTCCTCAGGAACAAACATAACTACTCACAAAGCATATTCATGTTCATGATCAAAGGAGTATTAATATGCATTAAGGATCTGAACATATGATCTTCCACCAAGTAAACCAATTAGCATCAACTACAAGGAGTAATCAACACTACTAGCAACCCATAGGTACCAATTTGTGGTTTTGATACAAGATTGGATACAAGAGATGAACTAGGGTTTTGAGAGGAGATGGTGTTGGTGAAGATGTTGATGGAGATTGACCCCTCCCGATGAGAGGATCGTTGGTGATGACGATGGTGATGATTTCCCCCTCCCGGAGGGAAGTTTCCCTGGCAGAATAGCTCCGCTGGAGCCCTAGATTGGTTCCGCCAAGGTTCCGCCTCGTGGCAGCAGAGTTTTGTCCCGTAAGCTTGCTTATGATTTTTTCAGGGTAAAAACCTTCATATAGCAAAAAATGGGCACCGGAGGGCCACCAAGGGGCCCAGGAGACAGGGGGCGCGCCCAGAGGGGGGCGCCCCCACCCTCCTGGCCAGGGAGTGGGCCCCCTCTGGTATTTTCTTCGCTCAATAATTCTTATTAATTCCAAAAGTGACTTCCGTGGAGTTTCAGGACTTTTGGAGCTGTGCAGAATAGGTTTCCAATATTTGCTCCTTTTCCAGCCAGAATCCCAGCAGCCGGCATTCTCCATCTTCATGATAAACCATGTAAAATAAGAGAGAATAGCCATAAGTATTGTGACATAATGTGTAATAACAGCCCATAATGCAATAAATATCGATATAAAAGCATGATGCAAAATGGACGTATCAGTGGACGCTCGAGGGGCCCACGAGGGTGGGGGGCGCGCCCACCTGTAGTGGGCGCGCCAGGCACCCTCGTGGCCGCCTCCTCTGTTGCTTGACGTCCACTCCAAGTCCCCTGGATCACGTTTGTTCCAAAAAGATCGCTCCCGAAGGTTTCATTATTTTGGACTCCATTTGATATTCCTTTTCTTCGAAACACTGAAATAGGCAAAAAACAACAATTCGGGCTAGGCCTCCGGTTAGTAGGTTAGTCCCAAAAATGATATACAAGTGTAAAGTAAAGCCCATAAACATCCAAAACGGGTAATATAATAGCATGGAACAATCAAAAATTATAGATACGTTGGAGACGTATCAATAGCCCCCGTGGCACTGCAGTAGGAGTTTTCCCCCTCCGAGGATGTGCCCCCCCCCCCGCTTAGCTGCCCAAGGTGATTTTCTTCCTTGTCGATCTCGATTGTGGTTTTTCATCTAAGTATGTGGTGATGAATAATGACAAATTTTATTAGCTTCGATGCCATGCTATACATAGTGGTTTAAATAACTTGTGTTTCTTATACTGGAAAGTAATTCCGAATTTGTTTCTGCTTCAATTAGAGCCCTGATGCAGACAAGGATTATGTGGTTGTACATGTCACTCGCTATGAGGCGGATGACCTGAATATACGCACTGGGAAAATAGAGTTCTTCGGCTATTGGATCCTAGAAGCCATTTGCGCTTATACCAATGAAGAGTTGTATTCCATCCTCACTGTTGTGAGGCGTGTTGTCCAGGGTGTACTGAAGCACAAGAAGTTCAAAGCTACTCCTTCGTTTGTGAGGCATACTGTTCTTGTCAAGCTTACGCAGGAAGATGACATGGCATGCCTCCACAAACAAGTTTATGAGTGGCAAGGCCACAAGGTTGTCTTCATGAAGGTTCACAGGATTGAGCTGCTGCCGGAAATCCTCGATGATGTTCATGGCAAGGTCCATCTTGTGTCCAGCCCAAATTAGATCGAGGCATGAAATAGTTGCCCCAGTTAGTGTTTAATAGTCTTTTGGATTGTGTCTAATTATCTGAACCTTGCCTGTTATCGAGCCCTCTGGGGCTAGTACTTTGTTTGAATTCGTCTATGGGAACTGTTGCTACTTTTGAGTGCCCGTAAATCATGTGAGAACCATTGTTACTGTTGCTGAAACAGATGTGTCCTCACTAGTTTTTTCATGAATATGGCATGGTAAGACATAAGTTGTCACGGTTTATCATACAAGTAGTGTGTGTTTTGATGAAATAGAGTACTCGTTCAAGAACTGTGCGCCGACGTATACATAAGTACTTGTAAACACTATTGGTGCTACCCCACTTGTAAGCAGTTGTGCAATACACGGCACATTGGCTCATCTCGCTTCAACACTAGGCTATCAACCAGCTAAGAGTCAACAATCTGTTGTCTGACATATAAGCAACTATCTATCTTGTTACAGTGGTTCATGTAGTTAACTGAGGCCACAATGTAAATTCCAAATGTTCACAGCTAGTCCAGCATTCATGTGGAACACTCACATTGAACTCGGCTTCATAAAAACATGAAAAGCATAAGTTAAGAAATTTTATACATCTCAATGATTCATAGAACGTAACAAACATATACTAGGTCACAGCAAAAGACAAAGTTGTTAGAAGGTTTAAAAATCAGGAAAAAACAAGCAAGGCTTCTCTGAGCAAAGGGCCTCCCGACAGGCTTAAATTTTTTGGAGTTCACTCTAGTTTTCTCTTGTTGCCACCATCCAGGGTTAGGTTCTTCCTCATTCCAGAATAACCAATTATAATTGTTGTCTCAGCTGGATTGTTGAACTGAACCATGCAGTGTACTAACCAGCTGAAGTTCTTGTGCATTCCACTAAATTTAAGCACCACTATTTGCAGAAATAAGCAGACCACAATGCCTCTTGTCCACGCACCTGTCCAAAAAACCGCCGTGCAGCTGTGCCAGCTAGTCCTCAGTCCATGGATGAACTGGTAGAAAGTGCATTCCAGACTAGGATGCAATTGTTTTCGCTCGTCCCTACACTGCAATCAGGAAGTAAAATGTACGAAGCAACTTCTTTTAGATTGCATTGGTCATTCTACCTAGTAACTACAAATGTAGGAATACCTAGAAGATGATAGCGAGGGATAGCCATCTCATTTTGCGCAGTTCTACTAAAACTGAGGTGTCTGCTTTTGATTGCGCAGATAGAAACAATATGGAGACAGACATCCCGAAACGATACAGAGACATACATCCCTGTTTGCGCAAATACAAAATACAATTATTTAAACAATGACAAATATTGGCAGTGGTGTATGATTAACAGCAGCATCTATTGTGTTATAACTGGCACTAGATTGATAGTATGAAAGTGTCCTTAAGTAAGTAGCATCACATCACGTCAACACTGCCACTAGATTAACATGCAAAACAATAGCACTAGTATTACTGTCATGAGATTAGCACATGGTCAGTAAATGTGGAATCAAATTTGTGCCCTTCCATTGGGATGAAGCAATGTTAGCGGTGTGAGATTTAAGTGTAACTCCAAAAACACAATTCATGGGAAATAAAGCAAGACGGAAGCACTTCATAAAATGGTGGTGGCATTGCTTCAATTTATCGACGGCACTAGACCATTACTTATGGTGACATTAGGTGGCATTGCTTAATGCTTCATGTGATTTTACATTAATGGTTGCAATATGGGTGTAGGGACAGCAGGGGGCATAAAGTGGTGAGGCAGATGTGGTTGCCGAAAGGAGAAAACACTCAGGCAACATGTCTGCATTTGTCCCATTTTTTATCTCCTCGGCGACATTTTCCTATGTGAGCACAGGAAATCTAGACCTGCTCATTCTCATTTGCGTTGTCCCCCAACACCAGTCACTTTCTTTCCTTTTTCAACCAAGAGATAGGTCCACTTCCCCCCACCCTTCGCCATCCACCATGCTTTCTACGTCTTTTCAACCAAGAGACCGGTTGGGTAGCCAGTGTCTACTACTTCCCCCCGTTTCCTCTTAGAACCAAGTCCTAGATTCATGCTACATCTTTCCCACTCTCTTCCCTATTTGAACCAACTCTTAGAGTCGACTGTGTGAACTAGCTTTACTTCTAATAATAATAAAAGTCTAGATGGCTTTGGAACAGCGGACAGAAGTAGAGAAAGATCCACACAAAGCCAAGTGGGGAGCTAGGGTAGTAGAGCAAGGCAGGTTTCAAAGGAATATATACCTGAGGGTCATCGACATGTGGCAAAGACGGCGTAGGGAGGCCACATCTTGGCCACAATAATGCAGGGAGGAAGAAGGGGTCGGAGGCCCTCCCGAGCCGGCACTCTCTCGGAGAGAACGGCACGGCCGCCGATCAGGACGCGCGGGCAGCCGTTGGTCTCCTCCCTCGCCGCTGACGATAGCGTGAACGATGCACCTACACCCCTGCCCCGGTCGAGGTTGTCCGGCCGGATTTGTGACCAGCCATGAGCTGAGAGAGAGTGTGGCCACCTATGTCTTGCTTAGATCTGGAGAGCATGAGAGAGTGAACAAGAGGAACCCTAGTAAAGCAAGCGCTAAGGTTCCTGCTTATATATATAGTGGTGTGATTTTGTTGTACCAGCTTCAAAAAATGCGCTCCTACGTGTACCCGCGAGTGGGTGTGAGAGAACTAGTGCGTGCATGCACCGCTTCTCTTCGTGAGAGTACAATATACTATGCCCAAAGAACGTTCGCCACAAGAGTAATAGTATAAGTGTGTGATGTGTGAGCTAAAATAAAATGTGCGCGACGTCTTTTGTATTTTAGATGTTCTAAGGGTAGGGTGTGAAGAGCACATATGTGTGCGGTGTCTACCTGCAGATAGACGGTGGGTGCGAGAGGACTCGGGAGAGTCGTGACTCGTGAGGGTGCGTGTGCATGAGAGAGAGAGGGTTGCACGTATCAATGCAATGCATGTGTCCGTAAATCATTATCCGACAAACATTCGCCACAAGCCTTTTCCTCACGAACGCTATAAGAACCGTTAGATCGGCATCCGGCAGTGTCAGTTTTGCCTTGTCATTTAACAGAACAGCCACTCCTCCTACACACAAATCTTCCACGTGAGTGTTAGCAACTAACGTATGCTCCCTCAGTTCCAAAATGCAGTGCATATAGCTTTATTCAAAATTCGAACCTCGCAAACTTTTACTGAGTTTTCATGTACCAAATTGCACATGTAGAATACCATGTATATATCATTTCATTCATCTTCGAGAGGTAACTATAAAGATGGGGGAGGAGTCTACAAAGAAAGACCATCGTATCACCAGCAGCAATTTCAACCATCCTTCGGTGTGGAGGAATATCATAGGAACTCTATATGATATGCTTTTTATAGGATTTTTTGCTTTAGAGCCAATTGGTTCATAGGAATAGATTCATATACTCCACATTTCAAAGGAAATAAACATGATATCATTTCTATAGCTTTAGAGCCACTTGATTCATATGAATGGATTCCTATACTGCCATATTTTCAAAGGAAAATAAACATTAGTGTATATTCAATAGAAAAGTTCCTATGATATGAACCAAATTACATCTCTTTTCTAATCCCTCCTCATAGGAATTGAGATACATGTCATCTCTAGATTCGATAGAAAAGTTCCTACGATGTGAACCAAATGACATCTCTTTTCCAATCCCTACTCATAGGAATTGAGATACTCCATGTCATCTCTTTCCCTACAACTTCCATGTATACATCTTCTATTCCTAAATAGCTAGTACAACCCACTAGTAGCTTTTTTCCAAGACATGCAACTATGGCATAAGAACTATATAGTGTGCGAATAACTTTGAAAGATGGTCGCCAGATGAAGCTAATCCGACAGTGCAGAGATGGCAAATCCGAGCACTACTAGCCGTCGGATATCATCAATATTCCACCAGATCTGCCACATGTACAATTTAGAAGACTCCAAGGTTGAACTTAAGCATAATGCACAAACCTCAAAACACAAGCACTTCTCCTTTGTTCTAGAATCTTTCGTATCATAATTGATTTTTCTTCTAAATGAATTGCCATTATTTGTTTTTTTACTTTATGCTTTACAATGCACAACCCCATGAATCTTAACATTTTTATAAAACTAATTGATTTTGAATGAGATTAAGTATAAGAACTAAACAAACATGTACATCATGCATATATGACTCAAAGATTTACATGTTATAGTGTGTATTTATTCATAATTTGGTTTCGAAATATCATGCGTTCAATGCATGTGTACCTTACTAGTTTTGAGTAGACTAGCAAATTTCACGTGGCCCCGGGTATATCAAAATGCAGGGCCCATGCATCATTGCCTTTTCGGTCGAACCTACGCCCGCAATTTATTGTACGTACTATATCTCCACTGGTCCCCGAACCCAAAATGCTGCCTCGTTCCCGTAAAACCAAGCGGCCCACACATATTTAAGGTGTCGACTTGAACTCAATCCCTCTCCCATTTACTACGACATGGCCCCGCACGTCGTAGTACTCCTACAAACCCTGCCACTGCATGCATCATCGGTGTTCTTCAAGAGGATGAGGGAGAACCGATTTGTAGTGGAGGCGCTTTAAAAAAAGGATCTGTAGTGGAGACCCCTACCCTAGGGTGCCCTAGGTAGCTGCCGCACGCATCATTGGTTTTCTCTTTTCTTTATGCTCTTGCGCCCTAGAGTGAAAGATGGTTGCTTTGTCCGTCCAGCTTAATGCAGGAAAGGTGAGGCTTTGTGATTTGACCCCTCATCGCTCATTTTCTACTACTGCGGCGCTACGACTGGGGTGCCTCCAATTCCAAGCGCTACTCCGAACTGTAATTTGGTGCATCGCACGTGGAACAAGATGGTGGATGAGGCACATGTCGGCCAAAGGGGTCCTGTTAAGTGTGTCGCCATTTCGTGTGCGGACTGACCCTGCTTGAGGAGCTGTTTTTCCTAGACACACCTTGCCACACTTTGCCACACCTAACCTTAGGCTAGTTTGACCAAGTTAGGTAGGTGTTTGGTTCTATCCACACCTAAGGCAAGGATTTTTTATGAGCAGTGAGCCCCACATGTCATAGACACAAAAGTGTGGCAAGATTCCCTTAGGCAAGCCAAAGTGTGGCTAAAAATTTGAGCAACTCAATTAAGGCAAGTGTGGCAAGTGTGGCAAAAATCATGTGGCAATATATGGCAAAGATAGTCACAATCCAAACAGCCCTTGAGTTGCTACGCTAACACGACAGGAGTAGCCTACCACTTGGTTTTGCTCCTTGGTGAATCCCGACTATATTAATCTAAAAAGATACGTACTGAACTACCCTCTCCGTCTCGTTTTTTTAGGCGTCTCGGTTTATAGGGCACGCACATAGTTCTAGGTCATCCATTTGACGAACTAAATATGAGTTACTATGTCACAAAAAGTATATCATTGGATTCTTAAGAAGATGTAGTTTCTAAACATATACTGTTCATCACATATATAGCTAGTTAAATTCTCAACCTAGAACGACGTGCATGCCATGTAAACCGATACGGAGGAAGTATAGTAAAAATGAGGTGATTTTACCGAGCAATCAGCGGGGGAGCATGGCCTGTCATGCGGTCCCACGTGTCATGATGTACCAAGGCAATGTGTGTGTCCCTCTTGAGGCAGAAGCAATACTACGTGGTTTGAGATTATGGCGAACCGAAGTGTGAAATAATGGTTGCTTCATCCGCCTGGGAAGGTGCGGCATTGTGATTTGACGTCTCATTGCTCATTACTACTACTGGGGTGGTATGACTGGGGTGCGTCCCCCTGCTGTTCTACACTGTTATTTGGTGCTTGACACGTCTAACCGGTTTCTATATGTCCCACATGTCGGCGACAGGAAGTACATAATTCGTGAAAGCGAGCATCGACGGAGGAGTACAAGACACGGCTTGGGTTTTTGCTGCTTCGCGCGATCCATCAATACAAACCCGGACTAAAAAAGGCGAGGGCGGGTCTTTTCCCATGCGCCAGGCAGGGGAGTTTGGCATAGTCTGTTCGAGGCAAGGAGGCAGGAAGGGAAACAAGAAAATAAAGGTTGAGCGACTTAGTTTTGGGAAAATCTGATTTTACGGAGTACGTACTCACTAGGATTTATAGGGCTCATCTAAAAAACATTCATTTTTTTGTTTTATAAGTCTCAATTCTACTACTACTACTAGTACCATCACATGTTGGATTTTGAGGTGCGTTAGATCACCCGATGCAAGCAATGTCAAGGGAAAACTCACCAATGCATGTAGAAGTTCATGGAAATTTAGTGGTCATTCATGCATTCGTTCTAATTAATGCCTCGGTAGACATAACTTCTTGAGAAAAACGAGCATAATAATTACTTGTGCAAACTACAAAATTAATTCGACCACTCACCGTCTACCTTGGCTGGAGAGATTTTGAAATTGAGCCACAAACTGGAAAGGAGGGAGTAGTAACTTTTGTCTCGATTACTATTTGTGGCCTTGTATAGATGCAAAATGTATTTTTTTATAGTTGCCTTGTATAAGTAAATGGAGGGAGTACTAAAGGACATATATATTCTAAACAATATGATAATCTATCTAACCAAGGTAGTAGGGACGAGGAGTAAACGGAGGGAGTAGTAAAATTTTCTCCTCGTCCTGCGAGCCATCGCGCGCATGGGCGAGGGAGCGGGCGTAAGGCGTATAGTAGTACTACTACTAGTAAGCAAGATTCACCTCATCATGCGAGCCACCGCGCCCGTGGGCGAGGGAGTGGGCGTAAGGCGTATAGTAGTACTACTACTAGTAAGCAAGATTCACCTCATCATGCGAGCCACCGCGCCCGTGGGCGAGGGAGCGGGCGTAAGGCGTATAGTAGTACTACTACTAGTAAGCAAGATTCACCTCATCCTGCGAGCCACCGCGCCCGTGGGCGGGGGAGACGGCGTACTAAGCAAGCTTCTCCTTGATCTGCGAGTTGACAGGACACATCAAAAGTACTCCAGTGTATAGAGCCTTGCCTCTAAGGTAGGCCCCACATGGTTTGCCTCTTTTTTAACATAACGCGTCAAGTCGCAATTTGTTTGTTCACCCGTGGTAGAAGATCCTCCCTCCATCAAGTGGACAACCAGTACACATGTCAAATTACCATGTGGGCTGCCTTTTCGTACAGAAATGAGCTCCACCGTGTACCCGCGCGGCTGTGGTTGGGAAAGAGACGGGAGTACATGCACCGTGCGTGCACCTCTTCTCTTCGTGCATGCCCCCCACCTACGTGGGTGTGTGTGAGAGAGATACAAACCTAGACATAATGCGCCGTCCATCCCATGCCTCCGCCCAGTCCAACCACCAGTCACCACCACGCCCCACTCCTACTCACCTTATCTCTCATCTTTCTCCCTCCATTTTTATATACAAGGCCACTATCAAAATTAAAATTTGCAGATATACAAGGCCACTAAGACTAATCGATGCAATATTAATGGTGTTTGCCTCATAGTACTAGCAAAGGAGGACATTAATTATCCCTTGCATGCATGCGGGAGTGTGAGCGTTGGCTTGATGTGCATGAAAGAGAAGAATACACATTAATTTATACGGCAAACAAGGAAACAAGGTGGCTTGCAACATTGACTTAGAATACATTAATTTTTGCCTTGGTACCTGTAATATGAGTTTGTGGCCTTGTATACAAAAATGGAGTCTGATAAAATTCTCGAGATACCCTTTATCCGATAAAATTCTCGAGATATGAGTAGTTTTTACAAAATGGGATTACTCCTGCATGGGTCAATCACAACAGGTGTTTTGCAAAAAAATGCATCTTGATGTTCCGTGCAATGCACGGGAATCTTGCTAGTCCATGAAAACAACACATGGCAAAATTCCACAACGAACGAGGGATTTGAATCTGTTGGGAGGGGCTGTTTGGATCTTTCCTGGGGTAGCCAAAATATTGGCGACCCTTTTGTCCACCGGTGCCTTTGCCACCGATGAACAAGGAATGGCTCGGGTGCTCATGCATCCTCCAGCGCGCATGTTGGAGACGAGCTCGCACGAGCTGTGTTTTTTTGTCCCACCACGCCACCTGAGCCGCCCGCAGACCGACTGGCGACCCGCAAATTACGCCATCCAACCATAGCTCCAAACATTATGACAGCAACTCAACCAACTGGACGAAATTCATGCAAACACGGCGATATTTCATATAAACAATGACGGAAATCATATAAAATACCGGATTTTCATACTAACATGACGGATTTCATTACATTCAAATGAACTACGCGCTGCTAGTTCTGGACAGCACGGGTATACAATACCTGACCTAAATGGTCGCCCGCCGATCGATTTGTGTTCCTCATGTCCGGCAGGACGATCACCGGACCGTCGGGAGCCTCGGAGGTATATGCTTCAGCGCAAAGGACGGCTCACTTCCCCACTGCCCAAGTGATATCATTGGTTGATGCTGAAGATGATGGTGGAAGGGGGCTTCCCCGCTTCCGTGGAGCCCATGCGGGGTCGATGAAGGTCCTCGCAACAAAAGGATCCGGCAAGACACCTGCTGTGTACGCCGGCGTCGCCTCCGCGGTGGCCTTCATGGGACCCAAGCGGCGGCGGCCTCCCTTGTTCTACTTCTTCTCCATGATGCTGGCAGACGTGGAGGCGGTGGCCACCGACTCTTCGCTCTCTGTGCACCTGGCTTATGTCGCTGCTTGCATGGCGCTGCCGCCGGCATGGAAGTCTCAGCCACAGAAACGGGAGACGTGGTACCGCGGCAGCGTGGACGGCAACAATGATGCCCGTGCGGCGCTCCTCGTCAAGCTAGCTTGGAGCGGCGAGTTGCTGAACTGTGCACCGGCTTGGGGTGGCAACTGGCTCCGTCGGGCGTGGGAAGGGAAGTGGATCTGCGAGCTGCATAGCTCGTATCCGGCGGGCTCGACGGGCCACCCAGCCAGCTTGGATGTGGAATAACTACTCTTCGTAAGCCACTATAAGAGTGGACAAAATGGTGAAGGAGGAGATAGGGGAGCGGTGGAGGTGTGCGATTCTTGGCCGACATTTGGCCTCGTTTAAATAGGAGATTAAATAGATGGCGGGCGGGAGGAGCTCGGCTAGCATTGCGTTTAATGCCGGCCCGGTCATGAACAGACGTGTGTCCAGAGTGGGTTTCTCGGCTTCCACACGGGCGGGTTTCATGGAGGCGTTTGAATGCGGCAAGGAGGCGTGTTCAGCCGGGCGTGCAGTGAGTGGCGCCCTCGACTCTGATGTAGGACACCGCGCCATTCTTCCACTGACGTGTGGCCTCTTTGGGTACATGGCCTGCATGTCAGTGACCCAACGCAGGCAGAGCACAGCAGAGGAACCTTTGGTGGGCCAGGGCGGTCAGAAGCGGGCATTTCATAAACCGATGATTGTTCATTGAGTGTGATGTCATCTTTTTCATGTAGATAAGC
This sequence comes from Triticum dicoccoides, assembly GCF_002162155.2. Taxonomy (NCBI): domain Eukaryota; kingdom Viridiplantae; phylum Streptophyta; class Magnoliopsida; order Poales; family Poaceae; genus Triticum; species Triticum dicoccoides. The sequence goes on along the minus strand of NC_041385.1, from coordinate 237,473,344 downwards.
CTATATATTTATAGCCCGTTCGGTACATTGTGATTCCTAAAGACCGCTGCAAACATCAATGTTCTGCTTATCACAGATAAGATTGATTAATACCCGTAACAATCCATGTCCTTAACAAAGGGTGCATGCACGTATAGGTTGAGCGTGTGTCTTCCGTCGTGTGCTATGTGCATGCAGGAATGCGAGTGTTGCGTGTGTGCAAGGGTACGTTTCAGTGTTGCATGCATGTGTGCGTACGTGCGTGTGTTCATGAGTGCATGTGTACGTGTCAGTATTGCACGCCTACATGCGTGCGTGTGTTCGTTATGTGTACATGTCTGTGTTGCACGCCTGCATGCGTGCATGTCCTACGTGCATTCATGTGTACGTGCGGGGTGAGGCTACACATCAGTCGACTGTCACATCCTAGTTAGCCATGCATTAGAGTGTTGCATCATGTTTACTTTTTCATCAGAAACTTGAAATGGGGATGACAGAACCCCCAGTCCCCTCTGAAACCAACTAGGGTTTACTAAAAACTTTTTCAATGAACCTGAAATGCCCTTCTAAAATGCCCATCATTTTTGTCTTGGTTCAGAACCCCTGCCAAAAGTGGTGCACATTTTCCTAGGCCATCTTAGGGTTTTTGAATTAAATCATAAATATTTGAATTTGGGCATTTAAAATTATATAAAATATTTAAATGCTCAAATACCTCCAAACTAAAATGTTTCATGTTGGAAATAATCCAACTATGGACCAGGAGTAATTTGGTGATTTTTGTAGTTGCCTAGGTATTTTATTAAATTCGACAAAGTTGCAGATATATTAAAAAAAGAAACAGAAACAGAAAAGAAAGGGGAAACTTACCTGGCGCCACCACAGGCCCACCAGCCAGCCCACCTGGCCGGCCCAGCCCGGCCACCGCTCCAGCGAGCTGCTTGGCTCGCCAGGCAGGCAGCCAAGGTGCTCGGCGGCGGCACCGCAGCTCGCCACGCAGCTGCTCGCCGCCTCGCCGCCTCCCTCGCCCGGCTAACGCCGTGGATCGGCCTCCCTCTCTCCCCCGAACCCCCCAGACACCCCCTCTCCTCTCCAGCTCCTCCCCCTCGCACGCCCCAGCCATGGCCGACGCCATCGCCGCCACCCCCACGCCGTAGCCACGCCCTCCGTCCACCCCACGCCGTGCCACCGTGTCCAGGAGCTCCGCCGCTGTCTACTTCATCGAGCAGCCGAGCCCCGTGTGCTCGTGCGGCCCGAGACCACCGCACCGACCTCGCCCGAGCTCACCGTCGCCGGAGATCCCCTTCAAC
>NC_041385.1:237405648-237470480 GCF_002162155.2 Triticum dicoccoides | reverse complement strand
TTTCAAACTGCTGTGTGCTACGGTAGTTGAACCCATTTCCTCTGCATGACCTGTCATTGCCACAGTAACTAGATGAAACCCACTAGCATGTGTAGGAGTTGTCTGAGCCATATGTATGTGTTGTTCCTACCTTGCTATGCCTGCTATGCTTAGATTCGTGTCAGGTCTGGTTCATCTGGGTGATGGGCTAGAGTGAAATGACTATGTCGGTAATGAGAGTGGTGTGGTGAACACGATTTGGTAAAGGTATCGATGAGAGGCCATGTAGGAGTACATGGTGGGTTGTTTCATTGAAGCCGACCTTAAGCACTGAGATCTGTATGCGTGATTTAAGATACAGCTACTACCATGCATTGGGCCCTGAAATATGACCCCGCTCGACTTCTTATTCACCCTAGCTCTCTGTCCAGGAGTTGCAAGTAGTTTCTGGTGTTTGTAGCCTACTGGAGGCCGTGGACAGCGCTGACCGTAGGGGTGGGCTGTGATGCGGTAGGTACGTGGCCGGGTGTACCGAATACCCGTTAGGTATCTCGGGAACCCTGTTCACATCGTTCGGGGCCGTATGGGAAACCCCAGCCGGACTCCCTGCGGATGGAACCTGAATAGGCGATAAACCTGGACTAGAGGCTTAAGTGTTTAGGTAGGTCGTGGTCTACACCCACGTCGGCTTTCGCTTGAAGTCTGCCGAGCACATGTCGTGTGCAGACGCTAAGTGGTGGAAACATGTATGAAGAAGTACACCCCTGCAGGGTTATCATAATCTATTCGAATAGCCGCGTCCGCGGTAAAGGACTACTTGGTTGCCTATACAGTTCATAGACAAGTAAATGGAAACTGTTAAAAGCCTCAAGATAAGTGTGAGTGCCGAGGATGGCTCTTCCGTAGGAAGACGGAGGTGGATCCTCGGTAGTGTATTGAAGTGGTGAGTAGTGGACTCGTGTGCGCAAAACCATTTCAAGTTGGAGTATCGTAGGATAGTTTAGCCAAGAGTCAAAGTTGGCTTGCTGCAATAACTCCACCAACCCTTCTTGATAACATGCATGTATGTAGGATCTGATGTAAGTCTTGCTGAGTACCTTTGTACTCATGTTGCTATAATTTACATTTTTACAGAAGACGCTGCAACCCCTTCTGATGGGTTCTTTGTAGACGTTGACATCAACGAGTAGGCTAAAGACCCAGGTGGTGACCCTGAGCTTGTGAAGGACCACGTAGTATAGTTAGGCTTTCCAAGCCTCTTTTATTTTACTAGTTGTCTGTACTCAGACAAGCTACTTCCGCTGCTGGTTTGTATGACTGTATGACTTGTATGTTGGGTCGTGAGACCCGTACCTTTGTGTATGTTATGTATGGCTCCCTGAGCCTTAAATAAAGTACTTGTGTCGTAGAGTCATGTTGTGATGCTTCGTTGTATTTGCACATATCGAGCATATTGTGTGTATGATTGAAATGCTTGGTATGTGTGGGATCTGACTATCTAGTTGTTTATCTTTAGTAGCCTCTCTTACCGGGAAATGTCTCCTAGTGTTACCGCTGAGCCATGGTAGCTTGCTACTGCTCTGGAACACTTAGGCTGGCCGGCATGTGTCCTTCTTCGTTCCTGTGTCTGTCCCTTCTGGTAAATGTCACGCTTTGAGTACCGGAGTCCTGTTAGCCCGCTACAGCCCGGTTTACCGGAGTCCTGCTAGCCCAGTGCTACAGCCCGGACCCACTTGCTGATGACCGACACGTTCGAAGCTGGGTCATGGATGCCTGTCCCTGTAAGTCTGTGCCACTTTGGGTTTACGACTAGTCATGTCAGCCCGGGCTCTTTATCATATGGATGCTAGCGACACTATCATATACGTGAGCCAAAAGGCGCAAACGGTCCCGGGCAAAGGTAAGGCGACACCCGTGGGGATACCGTGCGTGAGGCCGCAAAGTGATATGAGGTGTTATCGGCTAGATCGATGTGACATCGAGTCGGGGTCCTGACAGCGTTGGTATCAGAGCCGGACTGCCTGTAGGTTCTCCAAGCCAAACTGGTCGATGTTGAGTCTAGAAATTCTTTAGTTATATGTAGGGGAATTGTTTGTGGGATGGAACGTAAGGCTCTTTTTACTCCTTTATCTTATGACATTCTGATCTGAGTCAGTCCATTCTTCTACCGGGGGTTAAGGAATTAGGATCTATTCTCTCTATCAGGATCACGTGTTACTAATCAGTAGTACCTTATAAGATTGATGGATACAAGCCTAGTTCAGTTCTACTACCACATTATGTTGTTAGAATGGATTCAGAACTTTGATATGATGATGTTGAGTGTGTATGAAATCCTTTGTCAAATGTCTCAAAATCCTTCTTGAGCATTTACAGCTGTTATGCTGCCGAAATTTCGCTAGAAATTCTAATGCCTTTGCATTATGATTGTGCTTTCAGATGGCCACTCGCGACCTCAATCAAGTGGTTCGCCTGACCTGATGCCTAGATGTACCCGGCCATACTGCCAAGTTGGTCAGGGTAATGACTGAGGCTGGATACCGCTGGTATCCCGAGTACACGGTCGAAGAGCAATTCCGAGATTTTAATCAAAGTCAGTATCTCTGCATTGTCAGGATATTTCCATCTTATCCTGGATCCACCGAGCCTCTTCACTGCTCTTATGGACTCGGGGTTACCATTGAAATGGCTGTGCAGGACGCCGCCTACTCTATGATGACCATTATGCGAGTCAGATCTGGTATATTTCGGGACTCTGATTTCCGGTATATGCCAGGATCACTTCCGGGAGCACAAGGGTATCTCCAGGCTATTTATGCTGACCCCACTCAGGAGGATTCACGGACTCGCACCACTGCTGAGATGCTCGAGGATAAGGACCGTGAAAATCGGGCCTTAAGGTTAGAGCTCTTCAATACCCGTGCTGACCACTGGGCCACTTTGACTCGGTTCGCACCGGCGGTGCAAGCTAGATTCTCAGATATGCGCGATCTCTATCCTGTGAGATCTGCTCTGCCAGACGTGATGGTTTGGCGTGATGTAGGAGGCATCACTCCACCTCGCGGGCCCCGCAGGCCACCGTTTGTTGGTCCAAGGCCTCATCCTAGCCCCTATGGTCCACAAGCTCCGCGAGATCGTCTGTTTCCGGATGATCATGTTGAGCTCCCAGGCTATGGAGGTGACTTCTACGAGGACTACTACGGATCGGTCTGAGTTAGTGGTAGTATCACTAGTTCGCACTAGCTGTGTCGTCTATCGTCCGGCGTGACTCGTGGGATATGACCTAGCTTGTACTCCTTCCGGAGGTGTAGAAAAATAATGTATAGGAGCTTGGAATGCCTCCGATGAGATGTAATCCTCTTTTCACCGTAATAGTACTTGTTTGGTCTTGTACTAAACCCTGTATGGTGTGTATGACGATGGAATAAAGAAGCAGTTTCTGTATCTACCATGTCATACGGATGATCATCTTGCATTTCGAGTTATTCCTTACATTTTACCCTATGTCGGAATTTTATCATCCTGACTAAATCATTGTCTTGTTTACCTAGGATGGTCAACACGCGCGCTAACCCTGCTTCTCAAGAGCAGGCCGAAGGCAGTGAAGCCAGGGATGTAAATCTGCCTCATCCTCCTTCACTAGCCGAGGTTATGATGGAAGCTGAGAGAAACAAGCGGGAGACCAACCGTTTGTTGGAGCGTATTGAACAGAACACAGCACACCATCAGAGGACTAACGTGGTGTCACTCAGTGATTTCATCAAATTACATCCACCCACGTTCCACCACTCTGTCGAGCCCCTCGACGCTGATGACTGGCTTCGCAGTATCTCTCATAAACCGCGTTCCGCGCTGGTAGCGGAGGCTGACAAGGTCACCTTTGCTGCATATCATCTTGAAGGCCCCGCCAGTCTATGGTGGGAGAATTATGGAGCTATGCGCCCAGCGGGCCATGTCACTACTTGGGCTGAATTCAGCGAGGCTTTCCGTGAACATCACATTCCGGAGGGTCTCATGGACCGTAAACGTGAAGAATTTTGCAGTTTCACCCAAGGCCGACTTTCTGTGGATGCTTACAGCAGGGAGTTTGGTAATCTCGCACGATATGCAACCGAGGAAGTGTCTACCGATGCCAAGAAGCACGCAAGGTTCCATAAGGGCCTTAGTCCTGAGCTTCGCCGTGACCTCCGTCTGCATGAGTGCACAACTTTTCAGAAACTTGTCAACAAAGCCATCAGTGCCGAAACTGGTCAGACTGACTATGACGCAACACGCAAGCATGGCCGTGACATGGGTTCCTCATCCGGTGCTGGTCCTCAGAAGCGCCGCGTGTGGGTACCCAACACCGCCCTGCCACCCAGGTTTACACCGAGGCCATCCTTCCAGGCGCCTCGCCCCGTTCAACAGTCTGCTCCAGCCAAGCCCTATGGGGGTCCAACTAACAATGCTCCTCCATGTACCAGTTCCGTGACTTGTTTCAAGTGTGGGGAATCTGGTCACTATATGCGTGAGTGTCCCCAGACCAACCCAAATCAATCTGCTAAAGCTGTTGGCCGTGGCAAGCCGACAGGAAAAATATTCCACGCCAAGCCGGTCACCGCTTCACGTGGCCATGTCAACTGTATCTCTGCCGAAGAAGCTCAAGAGGATCCCAACGTCGTTCTCGGTACGCTTCTTGTTAATTGCCACCCGGCATCTGTTCTTTTTGATACAGGAGCCTCTCATTCTTTTATATCCGAAAGTTATGCTCGTTTGCATAACGTTGCATTCTGTGACATGCCATCCACTATGGAAATTTCTACCCCTGGTTCTAGATGGCAGACCTCTAGGGTAAGTTATGGAAATGAAATCCAAGTCGACAGGCTTGTTTTCCTCGCGTCTTTGATAGCCCTTAAATCTTCAGATATTAATATCATTCTGGGTATGGACTGGATGTCGGCTCATCATGCCCAAATCGATTGCTTCTCTAGGACTGTCCAACTCACCCATCCTTCGGGAAAGATAGTCAATGTCTTGACCCGAATAGCCAAGCGACAATTATATTCTCTTAACGCCAGCCCTTTGCCAGACCTTGAGGACGTTCCGGTAGTCCGTGACTTCCCAGATGTCTTTCCAGAGGAATTGCCAGGTGTTCCACCTGACAGGGATGTTGAGTTTGTAATAGACCTCATTCTAGGAACCGTTTCGATTGCTAGAAGACCTTATAAGATGGCACCCCTAGAACTAGCCGAACTTAAGAAACAACTCGATGAGTCCTTAAAAAAGGGTTTCATCCGACCTAGCTCTTCTCCGTGGGCTTGCCCCGTCCTATTCGTCAAGAAGAAGGATGGTACGGACCGGATGGTTGTAGATTACCGACCTGTCAATTTGGTCACAATCAAGAACAAATATCCACTTCCCAGGATCAACGACCTGTACGATCAGCTCGCTGGATCCTCAGTCTTCTCCAAAATGGATTTGAGGTTGGGCTACCATCAAATCAAAATCAGAAACGGGGACATTCCTAAAACGGCCTTTGTTACTCGTTATGGCCAATACGAGTACACCGTCATGTCCTTCGGATTAACCAACGCTCCAGCCACCTTTTCTCGGTTAATGAACTCAATCTTCATGGAGTATTTGGATAAATTCGTCGTGGTTTACCTCGATGATATACTCATCTACTCCAAGAACAAGGAAGAACATGACGAACATCTAAGGCTAGTGTTGCAGAAACTTCGAGAGCATCGCCTTTATGCTAAATTTTCTAAATGTGAATTCTGGTTGCCAGAAGTGACCTATCTGGGTCATGTAATATCTGGTAAAGGTATTGCTGTTAACCCTGAGCGAGTTCAAGCCGTCCTTAATTGGACTCCACCTGAATCGGTCAAGCAAGTTCGGAGCTTTCTGGGCTTAGCGAGCTATTGTCGTCGCTTTGTCGAGAACTTCTCCAAGGTTGCTAAACCTCTAACCGAACTCCTCAAGAAAGATAAGAAGTTCGAATGGACTCCACAATGTGAGCACAGCTTTCGGGAACTGAAAAGACGCCTGACTTCTGCTCCCGTACTGGTACCGCCAGAACTCTCTAAGGACTTTGTTATCTACTGCGACGCCTCGCGACAAGGACTAGGTTGCATTCTCATGCAAGATCGACACGTAATTGCCTACGCTTCACGGCAATTGCACCCACATGAGGAGAATTATCCTACCCATGATCTAGAGCTTGCAGCCGTAGTCTATGCACTTAAGACCTGGCGACATTACCTCCTCGGTAATCGTTGCGAAATATTCACTGATCACCAAAGTCTGAAGTACATCTTCACCCAACCGGATTTGAATCTCAGGCAAAGACGTTGGGTCGAGTTGATCACAGATTTCGACTTAGGAATAACCTACACCCCAGGGAAAGCCAACGTCATGGCTGATGCGCTAAGTCGTAAATCTTATTGTAACAATCTGATGTTACAACAAAGTCAACCGCTTCTCCATGAGGAATTTCGGAAGCTTAACCTCCACATTGTTCCTCAAGGATTTCTTTCCACCTTGGTGGCGAAACCTACTCTTACGGATCAAATCATTGCTGCCCAGAAGCGAGATAAGGGAATAGCTAAGATCAAGGAGAACATTGCTAGCGGAGGTGCTAGTTGTTTCTCCACAAATGATCATGGTGTTGTGTACTTTGAGAACCGTCTAGTGGTTCCCAAGAACCAACATCTACGGCAGTTGATCCTTAAGGAGGCTCATGAATCTCCTCTCACTATTCATCCCGGTAGTACTAAGATGTATCAGGACCTACGCCAGAGGTTCTGGTGGACTAGGATGAAGAGAGAAATTGCTCAGTATATTGCTAATTGCAACGTCTGTCGTCGTGTAAAAGCAGAGCATCAACAGCCTGCTGGCACCCTTCAACCCCTAGCTATTCCTGAATGGAAATGGGATAAAATTGGTATGGATTTCATTACCGGTTTTCCCAGGACTAAGAGAGGGAATAATGCTATCTTCGTCGTGGTCGATCGTCTTTCCAAAGTAGCCCATTTCTTACCTGTTCGTGAGAGTATAACCGCTAGTCAGCTGGCAGACTTATACATCTCCCGAATAGTGTCTCTCCATGGTGTTCCTTTGGAAATTAACTCGGATCGAGGAAGTCTTTTCACCTCTCGATTTTGGGAAAGTTTCCAAAATGCTATGGGAACCCGTCTCTCCTTTAGCACCGCCTTCCACCCTCAGTCGAGCGGTCAAGTGGAACGCGTCAACCAGATTCTAGAAGACATGCTTCGAGCCTCTGTTATCTCATTCGGAATGGATTGGGAGAAGTGCCTTCCATTTGCCGAATTCGCTTATAACAACAGCTATCAATCTAGCTTGGGTAAAGCCCCTTTTGAAGTTCTCTATGGACGACGGTGTCGAACACCCCTTAACTGGTCAGAGACCGGGGAAAGACAATTCTTTGGCCCGGATATGATTCAGGAAGCAGAAGAACAAGTTCGCATCGTTCGTGAAAAGTTGAAAACAGCCCAATCTCGTCAAAAGAGTCAATATGACCGAAAACATAAGGCTATGACTTTCGAGGTTGACGAGAAGGCTTATCTTCGGGTCACCCCTCTGAAGGGAACCCATCGTTTCGTTATCAAAGGCAAATTGGCTCCTCGTTACATTGGACCTTTTCGCATTCTCGCCAAACGAGGAGAAGTTGCCTACCAGTTGGAACTACCTCTGCATCTCTCCAGAGTCCATGATGTCTTCCACGTTTCCCAACTCAGGCGTTGCTTCTCGGATCCTATCCGTGAAGTGGACCACGAAACGCTTGATCTCCAAGATAATCTTACATACCGAGAGTACCCCATTCGTATCCTCGATCGGGCCGAGCGTACCACTCGACGTCATAATATCAAGTTTCTCAAGGTTCAATGGTCGCACCATTCTGAAGATGAAGCAACTTGGGAAAGGGAGGATCGTCTTCGACTTGAGTATCCCGCCTTCTTCCCAGAGGAACCCAAATCTCGGGACGAGATTCTTTTGAGTGGGGGTGAGTTGTCACATCCTAGTTAGCCATGCATTAGAGTGTTGCATCATGTTTACTTTTTCATCAGAAACTTGAAATGGGGATGACAGAACCCCCAGTCCCCTCTGAAACCAACTAGGGTTTACTAAAAACTTTTTCAATGAACCTGAAATGCCCTTCTAAAATGCCCATCATTTTTGTCTTGGTTCAGAACCCCTGCCAAAAGTGGTGCACATTTTCCTAGGCCATCTTAGGGTTTTTGAATTAAATCATAAATATTTGAATTTGGGCATTTAAAATTATATAAAATATTTAAATGCTCAAATACCTCCAAACTAAAATGTTTCATGTTGGAAATAATCCAACTATGGACCAGGAGTAATTTGGTGATTTTTGAAGTTGCCTAGGTATTTTATTAAATTCAACAAAGTTGCAGATATATTAAATAAAAACAGAAACAGAAAAAAGGGGAAAACTTACCTGGCGCCACCGCAGGCCCACCAGCCAGCCCACCTGGCCGGCCCAGCCCGGCCACCGCTCCAGCGAGCTGCTTGGCTCGCCAGGCAGGCAGCCAAGGTGCTCGGCGGCGGCACCGCAGCTCGCCACGCAGCTGCTCGCCGCCTCGCCGCCTCCCTCGCCCGGCTAACGCCGTGGATCGGCCTCCCTCTCTCCCCCGAACCCCCCAGACACCCCCTCTCCTCTCCAGCTCCTCCCCCTCGCACGCCCCAGCCATGGCCGACGCCATCGCCGCCACCCCCACGCCGTAGCCACGCCCTCCGTCCACCCCACGCCGTGCCACCGTGTCCAGGAGCTCCGCCGCTGTCTACTTCATCGAGCAGCCGAGCCCCGTGTGCTCGTGCGGCCCGAGACCACCGCACCGACCTCGCCCGAGCTCACCGTCGCCGGAGATCCCCTTCAACGCCGTCGCCGCCTCAGCTCGTCCCCGACCTCACCGGTGGCCTCTACGGGAGCGCTGTGAGCCTAGCTACTCCTCCGACCCTCTCTCTCTCATTCCTGAGCCGTGTAGCCACCGCACGAGGATCACACGCCCGCACCGCCGCGGACCTCGTCGCCGACGTGCTTCCGGCCAACTCCGGCCACCCCGACCTCAACGGACTCCGCCAAGAGCTGCGGTTTGTCCTCAGCTCCCCTCCGGTGGTCTCCGCGGCCCATTTGGTGGCCGAAATGGCCAAAACCACTCCCGCCGCCGCGTCGGGCTCGCCGGCGGCTAAACGCCGGTGCAGCCGACCCGGGTTTGACCACGGGTGGGCCCTGGTTGACTCCCCTGAGTCAATGACAGGTGGGGCCCAGCCTTGTTAATTAAACAAGATTAGTTTTAATTAAGTTTTAATTAAAATAATCACCCTGACATGCGGGACCCACTGTCAGGTTTGACCCAGACCTGTTCCGTTGACCTGCTGACGTCACACTGACGTCAGGCTGACACAGTAATTGATTTTCTGGATTTAATTTAAATCAGGAAATTCCAGAATATAATTTAAACTTCAAAAATTCATAACTTTTATTCTGTAACTCCAAATTGGACAAATTATATATGAAAAATGATCAGAAAAATCCAATCTATCCATCTGTACTATTTTCATGCATGATCAAACAAGTTAAATTGATGTTTTAAGCAGAACAAGGAAAAGCACTTTAAAAGGCCATAATTGAATTTGAAATTTGAATCCTTGATTCAAATTTGTTCAAACCCTTCTGGTTTTAGTTGCATTAGCCCAATACACTCATTTTGCCATGTCTCATGCATGCATCATATTGTTGCATACTGTTTGGTAATGTTTGTGTATCGGTGCTCTCTGCGGCAGGTTCTGTCTTCGAGGAATACCGTGATTACCCTAACGAAGAACCGTATCAGTGCATCGAACCATCAGGCAAGCAACCAACCATTTGATCATATCGATACAATCCCATGTTCTCGCTCCTGCTCTCTTTTACTGCATTAAGACAACGCATTTCAAACTGCTGTGTGCTACGGTAGTTGAACCCATTTCCTCTGCATGACCTGTCATTGCCACAGTAACTAGATGAAACCCACTAGCATGTGTAGGAGTTGTCTGAGCCATATGTATGTGTTGTTCCTACCTTGCTATGCCTGCTATGCTTAGATTCGTGTCAGGTCTGGTTCATCTGGGTGATGGGCTAGAGTGAAATGACTATGTCGGTAATGAGAGTGGTGTGGTGAACACGATTTGGTAAAGGTATCGATGAGAGGCCATGTAGGAGTACATGGTGGGTTGTTTCATTGAAGCCGACCTTAAGCACTGAGATCTGTATGCGTGATTTAAGATACAGCTACTACCATGCATTGGGCCCTGAAATATGACCCCGCTCGACTTCTTATTCACCCTAGCTCTCTGTCCAGGAGTTGCAAGTAGTTTCTGGTGTTTGTAGCCTACTGGAGGCCGTGGACAGCGCTGACCGTAGGGGTGGGCTGTGATGCGGTAGGTACGTGGCCGGGTGTACCGAATACCCGTTAGGTATCTCGGGAACCCTGTTCACATCGTTCGGGGCCGTATGGGAAACCCCGGCCGGACTCCCTGCGGATGGAACCTGAATAGGCGATAAACCTGGACTAGAGGCTTAAGTGTCTATGTAGGTCGTGGTCTACACCCACGTCGGCTTTCGCTTGAAGTCTGCCGAGCACATGTCGTGTGTAGACGCTAAGTGGTGGAAACATGTATGAAGAAGTACACCCCTGCAGGGTTATCATAATCTATTCGAATAGCCGCGTCCGCGGTAAAGGACTACTTGGTTGCCTATACAGTTCATAGACAAGTAAATGGAAACTGTTAAAAGCCTCAAGATAAGTGTGAGTGCCGAGGATGGCTCTTCCGTAGGAAGACGGAGGTGGATCCTCGGTAGTGTATTGAAGTGGTGAGTAGTGGACTCGTGTGCGCAAAACCATTTCAAGTTGGAGTATCGTAGGATAGCTTAGCCAAGAGTCAAAGCTGGCTTGCTGCAATAACTCCACCAACCCTTCTTGATAACATGCATGTATGTAGGATCTGATGTAAGTCTTGCTGAGTACCTTTGTACTCATGTTGCTATAATTTACATTTTTACAGAAGACGCTGCAACCCCTTCTGATGGGTTCTTTGTAGACGTTGACATCAACGAGTAGGCTAAAGACCCAGGTGGTGACCCTGAGCTTGTGAAGGACCACGTAGTATAGTTAGGCTTTCCAATGCCTCTTTTATTTTACTAGTTGTCTGTACTCAGACAAGCTACTTCCGCTGCTGGTTTGTATGACTGTATGACTTGTATGTTGGGTCGTGAGACCCGTACCTTTGTGTATGTTATGTATGGCTCCCTGAGCCTTAAATAAAGTACTTGTGTCGTAGAGTCATGTTGTGATGCTTCGTTGTATTTGCACATATCGAGCATATTGTGTGTATGATTGAAATGCTTGGTATGTGTGGGATCTGACTATCTAGTCGTTTATCTTTAGTAGCCTCTCTTACCGGGAAATGTCTCCTAGTGTTACCGCTGAGCCATGGTAGCTTGCTACTGCTCTGGAACACTTAGGCTGGCCGGCATGTGTCCTTCTTCGTTCCTGTGTCTGTCCCTTCTGGGAAATGTCACGCTTTGAGTACCGGAGTCCTGTTAGCCCGCTACAGCCCGGTTTACCGGAGTCCTGCTAGCCCAGTGCTACAGCCCGGACCCACTTGCTGATGACCGACACGTTCGAAGCTGGGTCATGGATGCCTGTCCCTGTAAGTCTGTGCCACTTTGGGTTTACGACTAGTCATGTCAGCCCGGGCTCTTTATCATATGGATGCTAGCGACACTATCATATACGTGAGCCAAAAGGCGCAAACGGTCCCGGGCAAAGGTAAGGCGACACCCGTGGGGATACCGTGCGTGAGGCCACAAAGTGATATGAGGTGTTATCGGCTAGATCGATGTGACATCGAGTCGGGGTCTGACATCGACTGACTTTTTCATCTCTGGTCATTAGATTTTCCAGCCGTTGGATACAAAATCAAGGGCATGTAGTTTATCATGAAACTCCACCCCCCTGAGCCGCCAGCCACCACTGGCCGAACCGCCGGCCCCCGCCGCCATGCTGCCCTGCCCGCCCCGAAACCACTCCACACCGCCGGTCCGCCACTGCACCGGCCATCCCTCTAGGCTGCCCCCGCACCAAGCTTTTTCTCAGGCGATCCCCACCCCACCGCCCAATCAACGCGCCCCCCACCACCGGCGACCACCAACCAGAGGTCTCACGAGTTCGAATACCCACGGACCACTAATTTATTACCATTTATGTCCTTCATATATGCGCTGACGGGTGGGCCCTATGGTAATGTGCACTGCTGAATGTGGACCGTTTGACTGGTCAATTAATAGTGTCATCAACAAATTACTGAGTGTATGGTGAGCCAGTGACCGTATGATCACCCTAAAATGTATTTTATTAACACAGTACAGACTCAAACTACCATTTCTTTCTTTCATATATGGGCTGACAGGTGGGCCCCACGGTTATGCGCCCCGATGGTGCAACACTAGTTGCACCACATGGAACGTTTGACTAGTCAATTGATTGTGTCATCAACAAAATATGGAGTTGTATGGGTGAGCCAGTGACGTATAATCATGACATGTATATTTTTAACACGGTATAGATGCAAGGGTTCATATATACGCGCAAGCACTCACCGCTATAAGCGCACACACGCAGACCCTACCACTATGAGCACCTTCGAGAGAGTGAGCCAGCATATGATCTTGAGATTTTACGAAGTCACCATAGGTGCCTCGTAGTCGAGTGGAACGTCTCCTCCCACTGAACGCACATCACCAGAAAATACTGAAATTAACCCAGGAAAAATGCGAGCACCGGGACTTTAACCCTGGTGGGCTCGAGAAACCACTATCCTCCTAACCATCCAACGACATGTTGGTTAGCACGACAAAATGTATGTGGTGACCGTGATGAGCTTATTCTGAAGTCCAGTGACCATATCGTGCTTTCGCTTCAAATACAATGACCATAAGTGTCATCAACAAAATATGGAGCACGCATCAAATGCAAAGTCCGTCAATGTCATCAAGAAAATACGAAGATGTATCATGAGCTAGATACCGTATGATCACCACGAGAATGTATACGGTGACCGTAATGAGCATTATTTGAAGTCCAGTGACTGTATAGTGCTTTAGCTTGAGATACAGTGATCGTCACGCGTGAATGTGTCGTGGGCATGCATACTTTTAGAGGGTCGAGAGATAGTTTGTGTGCGTACGTGAAAGTGGTGTAGAAAGAGGGGGTGTCCAGTGGATTCAAGGAGTGATATTCCCTTCATTTCTCTTTCTCGTGACTAATATTTTAGGAGAATATATAAACATTCACAATGCAGAACAAATATTTTTGGATGCACCACGCAATTAACTTTCCCGTATAACATTGTACTATTGTATATGCTTATTTTCTTAGTGGTCGATTTCTTGTGTGGTGTGGTGGGCACATCATTTCTAGTTGTGGTGGGTCAACATGAGGACTGATGGGTCGGTTCCATCCTACGCCACATAGGTTGGACCGAGACGCGTTATACAAAGACCCATGTGGAGGACTCGGCGTACAACACGGAACTACTAGAGTCAGGGAGGACTCTATCCCCACTGGTGATAAGCCGACTATATATGATTTGTAACCCTAGGACCCGAGTATGTTATAGAAGCTTGGGGGCTAGTTCGTCGATAGTATACACACACGCACAATGCCTGGTATTCACATGTATTTTGTACACACCCCTATCACTAATATACAGTACCAGGAGTAGGCTTTTTCCTCAACTACAAGTGTCCGAACTAGGGTAAAACTTTGCCTCGTATTACCATCCAGCCTAACAGTCAGGGATATCCTACCGAATGATATGATGGAATCATATCTGCCAACTACTAAGGGAGAGGTGTGTCTGGGGGGTAGGCGCAATGTGTGCGATAGAGGCCTAAAGATAATGTGCATGCGGGAGACATGTAGGCACATATATGTGCGTATAGAGGACTAGTAGAGACCGCGCGTGTGTATATATGCATGTGAGAGAAATAGTGTTTTCCAACTGAGATTAGTGAAAAGAGTGGTACATAGTAGTCAGAAAGAGAGATAGAGATACAAAGAGAGCATGTGCGTGAGACACCCCGACACCCCGAGAGAGATTGTGAGCATGTGTGAAAGAGAAACGCCGATGCATATAAAGTGTGTGCACTTATGCGTTAGATAGACAGATATATAGCGCGTTTGTTAGAACGGGCCGGGGGCATCATGCATCTATGTGTAAAAGGCGGTTCTACGCATTAAATTAAAATATAAATGGCATTATTATTTTTGGATGAGATCATGATTTTTGCAAATTGCGTATGGACGAAAATCGGTTTACCAGACACCCATACTCTATTGAATTCTAGCATGTGCATGTGTTTATTTCATATTATCGATCCATAGAGTGAGAGCGGTTTGAAATGCAGGCAATGGATGCTTTTGAAATTCATATATAAACATTAATTAGTGCACTCCATGTTGTTAGTGTGAAGCACTTTTTACATTCGTCACTTGCATGGATACATTCCAAATTGCTAGCTACGGAATAGAATACATGTCGAATTCAACATAAAGGGGGTTTCGAAGATTCGAATTCATAGGAAGTGCATTCATCTATTTGAACCCGAGATAATGGCATTTGTAAATCAGATGTAAAAGGGGGCATCAATCTTTGTTGTGCGTTTGAACATGCTATATATATTCATACACATGTCTAACTTTGTTTTGCAACCAAGGAGATTATATCTGGAACCATGCATGAACAGAGGTAAGTTGCATATTTTTTAATATATTCTCGTGTACAATGTATATTCAAATGTACCCCCTCCATTCCAAACTAATCGTAGCTTTAGGATTTTCAAGAGTAAAGATTTGTGAAGTTTGACAAATCCTGAAAGTTCAGTTCAAGAGAACCGACAACGTTAATGCTTCTGCTCCCAAATATTGAACGAAGCGCCAAATAGGCCTTTGGTCACCCGAAACCGTGCGAGACTAATGTTTGGTGGTAGGAAATTACTGTCCTGACTCTGGCCCGTGTAGCCTATCAGCCCTATGTCCAAAGGTCTAAACCGGGGTAGGTTTGTAACTTCACCAAGACGCCAAT
This sequence comes from Triticum dicoccoides, assembly GCF_002162155.2. Classification (NCBI taxonomy): domain Eukaryota; kingdom Viridiplantae; phylum Streptophyta; class Magnoliopsida; order Poales; family Poaceae; genus Triticum; species Triticum dicoccoides. The sequence goes on along the minus strand of NC_041385.1, from coordinate 237,455,351 downwards.
CTCAACCGCCTCCGAGAAGCATTCCTACGCCGTGGGCCCCTAAACACCCATGCGCTCGGCTAAAATCTATCCCACCCACATTTGGGACACCTGAGATTACTGTCCTACCCCCAACCCGCAATATGTCCAAAATCTTAGATGGGGGCAAAGTTTCTAACTTTCCCCAAATTTCAAACAAGCGCATCCCAAACCGAAACATTGTTCCCCCTTAGTTCCCCGCCTCCCTCTGTTTCCGCATTCATACTCCGTGGGCACCAAAACGCCCTCTCCACCAGGCGCGAAACCCCAGCTTTCTCCGTCCTCCACCCCATAGCGCCCAATCCACCGCAGCCCTCCTCCATCACGCCGGAGCCGGTACCCCGACGTCGTCGTCCAACGCAACCGCAACCGCAACGCCCTCAAGGACTTAGTAGCTGAAGCCGAAGCAGAGCTACCTCCACGACACCGACGCCGACGTGCGCCGTACCAGAACCACTCCGACCACGCCGTCCCACGCCTCATTGCTGCCACTCCACTGTCACAACCATCCACTGCACCGGAGCTGTTCCCACGACGCCGTCGTTCGCCGCCTCGGATCTGGTTCCCCGCCGCCGACAGACAGCCACCGCACCACACTCAACAACTTGGCCATGGGTTCGTCCAAGGCTCCACCGTCCTCCATAACTTCTCTTCCAGCAAACCACAAGAAGATTGTTGGAAAAACAGAAGGAGGACACATCACTGCCAGCAGAAAGAGATACTCCTCTTCCCTTATTCGTGCAAATCTTACGTCTCTGCTCACACCGTATTCATCCCATGAAATAAACTAGTTGAGCTCTTCTTACTGCATCTTCTTCGTGATACTAAATGCACAAGGTCAGTAGCCCGCCTGGATTTTAATTCAGGGTCAGTCAAACCACAATTAAAAGAAGCAGCACCCGCTTAGGTGCGCGGAGCACCTAGTCCACCTGTTCGCCAGGTAAGCGGCTCATCGGTGTCTATCATAGGGGTGTGGGGTGTAGGAGCTGCTTGCGCCCGATCTGGAGGTCGGCGGGGCTTGAATGGATGTCCGGGGGCGGTGCCAAGCATGGTGGTGCGGTGAGGTCGAGGGGAAGGTGCAGGAAGGGGACCGGGCTGGTGGTCACTGGCATTTCGAGGAAGATCGTCAGCACTGACTGGCTGGAGGTAGATGAAGGCAATCTGCCCATTCTTTGTACATCGGACGGTGCAGAAAAAATGGACTGACCTATTTGTTTTCGGTCGACTGTTATTTTCATAGAATCCAGTAGTAATTTAGTGTGCCATGCATGTTGTAGAGCTATCGTATGTTTCCCGTCATTTATTTCTCACCGACCTGCTATCTGCTACCTTTACATTGTACTAATTGTTGGCGATATAACTACTGAGTGTAAGCCGCCCAGGAGGGGCCGGTTTACGCTCATCTATATTGAAGCCCATGAAGACAAGGAGTATGGCATTCTACTGTTAAAGCTTAGAGGCCCGGAGCCCAATGGCGGATTAGGGACCATAGTTGTAAACCGCCATAGTTGTATAACTTTTATTGTAAGTTAGGGAAGGGAAGAGACCAAGCCGGACACTTGTATGAGCTGGCCTCGGGATTATGTAAACCGGCCAGGCGTCAACCTGTGTATATAAAGGGACGACCCAGCGGCGGTTCAAGGACAAGAAACAACAACTCGAGAGATAGGTAAAGCGGATTCGCTCCATGCTCATCGAGATCAATCAATCCCACAACAACTGTCTCGTAGGCTTTTACTTTCACCACAAGGGGCCGAACCAGTATAAACTTCATGTGTCCTTTGTTCCGATTTAACCCCTTTAAGCTAATCTCGTTGTGATGGCTCCACGACTAAGTCCTTCTGCTAGGACATCTGACGTGTTAATTCCACGACAGTTGGCGCCCACCAAGGGGCTATCGCACGATGGTTTTGAGTTATTAAAGGGCAACTTTGAAGGACTCAAAGGGTACGCGGTTGGCCGGATGACCAAGAGTCGTCGCAGCAAGCTCTACATCGACGACGCAGGCTTGAGCCCCGAGGCCGGCTCAATCGAGTACGGGTACCGGGTCCCCTTTGGCGAAATTCACGTTTTCATCGGCGAACCGGGCCCTGAGCCGGACATCTCCACTGACCTCGTCGAAACGGCTCAGCGTGCAAGTCCTGCCCAGGTTCAGCCTGCCATGAAGCGTGCGTTCGTAGCGTTCATCCATGGTACGGAATCTGAACCGATATCCGACAGTGAGACGACCATCTACTCAGATGGTGAATCATCCACTGGCGAAACCGAGTCACTGTACCAATTGCAAGATGGCCGGATTGAGGGATATTCTGATGGCGACAGTATTCCGGGCCCCTTTGAACCGCCAAACTGGGTTGCAATCTTCATGGCTGGTACGCAGCCCACCGTGCAATCTTCATCTACAACAGCAATGATTTCCGGATCGGCAGCCGCGGCAGGAGGCCCCGCGCGCTGGCCGGCTCAAGTTCTTGCCGGTTTGCTGGATGCTTTGACGACGTTGTTGACCATGGCAGTTACCCCGAAGACACAAGATCAACATAATGCGGATGTTACAAAACTAAAGGACCAGATAACTCAGGCCAAGGCGGACTTGGCGGCTGAGGAGGTCAGGATGACTGAAGAGTGATATGTCTCCAACGTATCTATAATTTTTGATTGTTCCATGCTATATATTACCCCTTTTGGATGTTTATGGGCTTTATTTTACACATTTATATCATTTTTGGGACTAACCTACCAACCGGAGGCCCAGCCCGTATTGCTGTTTTTTTGCCTATTTTAGTATTTCAAAGAAAAGGAATATCAAACGGAGTCTAAACGGAATGAAACCTTTGGGAGCGTGATTTTTGGAACAAACATGATCCAGAGGACTTGGAGTGCAAGTCAAGAAGCAGCCGAGGCGGCCACGAGAGGGTAGGGCGCCCCCCCCCTACAGGGCATGCCCCCCCTGTCTCATGGGCCCCTCAGGCGGCCACCGACGTACTTCTTCCTCCTATATAAGCCTACGTACCCCGAAAACATCCAGGGAGCCAACGAAACACAATTTCCACCGCCGTAACCTTCTGTATCCGCGAGATCCCATCTTGGAGCCTTCGCCGGCGCTCCGTCGGAGGCGGAATCGACCATGGAGGGCTTCTACATCAATACCATAGCCCCTCCGATGAGTTGTGAGTAGTTTACCATAGACCTTCGGGTCCATAGTTATTAGCTAGATGGCTTCTTCTCTCTTTTTGGATCTCAATACAATGTTCTCCTCCTCTCTTGTGGAGATCTATTCGATGTAAACTCTTTTTGCGGTGTGTTTGTCGAGATCCGATGAATTGTGGGTTTTATGATCAAGTTTATCTATGAGAAATATTTGAATCTCCTCTGAATTCTTTTATGTATGATTGAGTTATCTTTGCAAGTCTCTTCGAATTATCAGTTTGGTTTGGCCTACTAGATTGATCTTTCTTGCCATGGGAGAAGTGCTTTGCTTTGGGTTCAATCTTGCGATGTCCTTACCAAGTGACAGAAAGGGTTGCGAGGCACGTATTGTATTGTTGCCATCGAGGATAAAAAGATGGGGTTTATATCATATTGCATGAGTTTATCCCTCTACATCATGTCATCTTTCTTAAGGAGTTACTCTGTTCTTATGAACTTAATACTCTAGATGCAGGCAGGAGTCGGTCGATGTGTGGAGTAATAGTAGTAGACGCAGGCAGGAGTTGGTCTACTTGTCACGGACATGATGCCTATATACATGATCATGCCTAGATAATCTCATAATTATTCGCTTTTCTATCAATTGCTCGACAGTAATTTGTTCACCCACCGTAATACTTATGCTATCTTGTTTCCAATCTACTTTTATTTGCATCTTTACCTTTTGCATCTATATTATAAAATATCAAAAAAATATTTATCTTATCATACTATCTCTATCAGACCTCACTTTCGCAAGTGGCCGTGAAGGGATTGACAACCCCTTTATTGCGTTGGTTGCGAGTTCTTTGTTTGTTTGTGTAGGTGCGTGGGACTTTTGAGGAGCCTCCTACTGGATTGATACCTTGGTTCTCAAAAACTGAGGGAAATACTTATGCTACTATTGCTGCATCACCCTTTCCTCTTCAAGGAAAACCAAGGCAAGCTCAAGACGTAGCAAGAAGGATTTCTAGCGCCGTTGCCGGGGAGGTCTTCGCTCAAGTCAAGACATACCAAGTACCCATCACAAACCCATCTCCCTCGCATTTACATTATTTTCCATTTGCCTCTCGTTTTCCTCTCCCCCACTTCACCCTTGCCGTTTTATTCGCCCTCTCTTTCCCAATCTTCTCCTCCTCTCTTTCGCTTGCCTTTTTCTATTTGCTTGTGTGTTGAATTACTTGTTGCCATGGCACAAGATAATACCAAATTGTGTGATTTCTCGAATACCAATAATAATGATTTCCTTAGTACTCCGATTGCTCCTCTTAATGATGTTGAGTCTTGTGAAATCAATACTACTTTGCTGAATCTTGTTATGAAAGATCAATTCGCTGGCCTTCCTAGTGAAGATGCCGCTACTCATCTAAACAACTTTGTTGATTTGTGTGATATGCAAAAGAAGAAAGATACGGATAACAATAATTTTAAATTGAAGTTATTTCTGTTCTCACTTAGAGATCATGCTAAAGTTTGGTTTTCGTCTTTGCCTAAAAATAGTATTGATTCTTGGAACAAGTGCAAAGATGCTTTTATCTCTAACTATTTTCCTCCTGCTAAGATTATCACTCTTAGGAACGATATTATGAATTTTAAACAACTTGATCATGAGCATGTTGCCCAATCTTGGGAAAGAATGAAATTGATGCTTCGCAATTGCCCTACTCATGGTTTGAATTTATGGATGATCATACAAAAAATTTATGCCGGTTTGAACTTTTCTTCTACAAACCTCTCCGCGGGAGGCACGTTTATGGAAATCAGGTTAGGAGATGCTACAAAACCTCTTGATAATATTATGGCTAATTATTCTCAATGGCACACCGAAAGATCTTCTAGTAAAAAAGTGCATGCTATAGAAGAAATCAATGTTTTGAGTGGAAAGATGGATGAACTTATGAAATTGTTTGCTACTAAAAACACTCCTCTTGATCCCAATGATATGCCATTGTCTACCTTGATTGAGAATAATAATGAATCTATGGATGTGAATTTTGTTGGCAGGAATAGTTTTGGAAACAATGCTTATAGAGGAAACTTTAATTCTAGACCGTTCCCTAGTAATTCCTCTAATAATAATGGAAATTCCTACAATAACTCTTATGGTAATTTTAATAATATGCCCTATGATTTTGAGAATAGTGTGAATAATTTATGATCTCCCAAAAGAATTTTAATGCTTTGCTTGAAGAAAAATTGCTCAAAGTTGATGATTTGGCTAGGAACGTTGATAGACTTTCACTTGATGTTGATTCTCTTAAACTTAGATCTTCTCCTCCTAAGCATGATATCAATGAGTCTATCAAAGCCATGAGAATTTCCAATGATGAGTGCAAGGAAAGAACCGCTAGATTGCGTGCTAAGAAAGATTGCTTTGTAAAGGCGTGTTCTTCTAGTTTCCATGAAAATAATGATGAAGATCTTAAAGTTATTGATGTGTCTCCTGTTAGATCTTTGTTTTGCAATATGAATCTTGATAATTATGGGACTGATGATGAGTCAACTTTACCTAGAAGGCGTCCCAAGAATTCAGAGTTTTTAGATCTTGATGCTAAATTTGGTAAAAGTGGGATTGGAGAGGTCACGAGTTTAAATAGTATTGAACCCACTATCTCGGATTTCAAGGAATTTGATTATGATAATTGTTCTTTAGAAGGTTGTATTTCCTTGTTGCAGTCCGTTGTTAATTCTCCTCATGCTTATAGTCAAAATAAAGCTTTTACCAAACATATCGTTGATGCCTTGATGCAATCTTATCATGAAAAACTTAATTTGGAAGTTTCTATACCTAGAAAACTTAATGATGAGTGGGAACCTACTATAAAGATTAGAATTATAGATCATGAGTGTTTTTCTTTGTGTGATTTGGGTGCTAGTGTTTCCACGATTCCGAAAACTTTATGTGATATTCTAGGTTTCCATGATCTTGATGATTGCTCTTTAAATTTGCACCTTGCGGATTCCACCATTAAAAAGCCAATGGGAAGGATCAATGATGTTCTCATTGTTGCAAATACAAATTTGGTGCCCGTAGATTTTATCGTTCTTGATATAGATTGCAATCTTTTTTGCCCTATTATTCTTGGTAGACCTTTCCTTAGAACGATTGGCGCGATTATCGATATGAAGGAAGGGAATATTAGATTCCAATTTCCATTAAAGAAAGGCAATGAGCACTTTCCAAGAAAGAAAGTCAAATTACCTTATGAATCTATCATGCGAGCTACTTATGAATTTAGTGTCAAAGATGGCACTACTTAGATCTATCTTCGCTTTTATGCCTAGCTAGGGGCGTTAAACGATAGCGCTAGTTGGGAGCCAACCCAATTTTCTTTGTATTTTTTGTTTTTTTCCTGTTTAGTAATAAATTTTGCATCTACCTTATTTTTAGATGTGTTTTTATCTTTTAATTAGTGTTTGTGCCAAGTAGAACCTATAGGATAACCTATGATGATAGTTGATTTGATTCTGCTGAAAAACAGAAACTTTGCGCACACGAATTTAGTTTTGTTAAAACACAGAGACGTGATTTTGCGTTGATTCTTTTTGATTATGATCAATAGAAAAATTGTCCACGACTTTCTATTTTGGTAATATTTTTAATGTTCCAGAAGTTTGCGTTAGTTACATATTGCTACAGACTGTTCTGTTTTTGACAGATTCTGTTTTTCGTGTGTTGTTTGCTTATTTTGATGCATCTATGGCTAGTAAAATAGTTCATAAACTATAGAGAAGTTGTAATACAGTAGGTTTAACACCAAAATAAATAAAGTATGAGTTCATTACACTACCTTACGTGGTGGTTTTGTTTTCTTTCACTAACGGAGCTTATAAGATTTCCTGTTGAGTTTTGTGTTGTGAAGTTTTCAAGTTTTGGGTAAAGCTTTTATGGACTATGGAATAAGGAGTGGCAAAAGCCTAAGCTTTGGGATGCCCATGGCACCCCAAGATATTCAAGGATAGCCAAAAGCCTAAGCTTGGGGATGCCCCGGGAAGGCATCCCCTCTTTCGTCTTCGTTCATTGGTAACTTTACTTAGAGCTATATTTTTATTCGCTTTCTTGGAGCGTCGTGTATTATATTAGTACTTGCTTTTTAGTTTAGCACAAACATCCTTGCTGTACACACCTTTTGAGAGAAGCCTACTTGATTATAATTTGCTAGAATACTCTATGTGCTTCACTTATATCTTTTGAGCTTGATAGTTTTTGCTCTAGTATTTCACTTATATCTTTTAGAGCACGGCGGTGGCTTATTTTTGTAGAAATTTCTAGTCTCTCATGCTTCACTTATATTATTTTGAGAGTCTTTTAAAACAGCATGGTATTTGCTATGGTTATAAAATTGGTCCTAGAATGGTAGGCATCCAAGTTGGGTATAATAAAAACTATCATAGGAAGTGAATTGGATGCTATGATCAATTTGATACTTGATAATTGTTTTGAGATATGGAGGTAGTGATATTAAAGTCATGCTAGTTGGGTGATTATGAATCTAAAGAATGCTTGTGTTGAAGTTAGCAAGTCCCGTAGCATGCACGCAAGGTTAAAGTTGTGTAACAAATTTGAAACATGAAGTGTACCTGGCTTGTGCATCCTTATGAGTGGCGGTCGGGGACGAGCGATGGTCTTTTCCTACCAATCTATCCCCCTAGCAGCATGTGCATAGTACTTGAGTTTTGAGTACTTCTAATTTTTTGCAATAAGTATATGAGTTCTTTTGACTAATATTGAGTCCATGGATTATACGCACTTTTACCTTTCCACCATTGCTAGCATCTTCAGTACCGCGCATTGCCCTTTCTCACCTTGAGAGTTGGTGCAAACTTCGCCGGTGCATGCAAACCCCATGATACGATACACTCTATCACACATAAACTTCCTTATATCTGCCTCAAAACAGCCACCAGACCTACCTATTATGGCATTTCCATAGCCATTCCGAGATATATTGCCATGCAACTTTCCACCGTTCCGTTCATCATCATCATGACATACTTTACTTTTGTCATATTGCCATTGCATATCATGTAGTTGACATCGTATTTGTGGCAAAGCCACCATGCATAATTTTTCATACAGGTCACTCTTGATTCATTGCACCATCCCGGTACACCTCCAGAGGCATTCATATAGAGTCATATCTTGTTCTAGTTCGAGTTGTAATTCATATGTTGTAATCAATAGAAGTGTGATGATCATCATTATTAGAGCATTGCCCAAAAAGAAAAAAGAAAAAAGAAGAAATGCCAAAAGAAAATAAGAGAAAGGCCCAAAAAAAAGAAAAGAAAAAAGAAAAAAAGAAAAAAAAGAAAAAGGGCAATGTTACTATCCATTTTTCCACACTTGTGCTTCAAAGTAGCACTTTGTTCTTCATGTAGTGAGTCTCATATATTGTGCTTCAAAGTAGCACTATGTTTTTCATATAGTGAGTCTCATAAGTTGTCTTTTCATACTAGTGGGAATTTTTCATTATAGAACTTGGCTTGTATATTCCTACAATGGGCTTCCTCAAATGCCCTAGGTCTTCGTGAGCAAGCAAGTTGGATGCACACCCACTAGTTTTCTTTTGTTGAGCATTCATCTATAGCTCTAGTGCATCCGTTGCACAGCAATCCCTACTCCTCATGTTGACATCAATTGATGGGCATCTCCATAGCCCGTTGATTATCCCCATCAATGTGAGACTTTCTCTTTTTTGTCTTCTCTAGACAATCCCGATCATTATATTCTATTCCACCCATAGTGCTATATCCATGGCTCACGCTCATGTATTGCATGAAGGTTGAATTGTTTTGAGATTATTTAAGTATGAAACAATAGCTTGGCTTGTTATCGGGGGTATAGAAGTTGGGAACATCTTTGTGTGACGAAAATGAAGCATAGGCTAACTATATGATTTTTGTGGGGATGAACTTTCTTCTGCCATGTTATTTTGAGAAGACATGATTACTTTGATTAGTATGCTTTAAATGTTACTATTTCTTTTATCAATATGAACTTTTATTTTGAATCATTTGGATCTGAACATTCATGCCACAATAAAGAAAATTACATTGAGAATTATGCTAGGTAGCATTCCGCATCAAAAAATTTGTTTTTATCATTTACCTACTCGAGGAAGAGCAGGAATTAAGCTTGGGGATGCTTGATACGTCTCCAACGTATCTATAGTTTTTTATTGTTCCATGCTATTATACTACCCCTTTTGGATGTTTATGGGCTTTATTTTACACATTTATATCATTTTTGGGACTAACCTACTAACGGGACGCCCAACCCGTATTGCTGTTTTTTTGCCTATTTCAGTATTTCGAAGAAGAATATCAAACGGAGTCCAAACGGAATGAAACCTTCGGGAGCAAGATTTTTGCAAAAAACGTGATCTAGAGGACTTGGAGTACAAGTCAAGAAGCAGCCAAGGCGGCCACGAGAGGGTAGGGCGCGCCCCCCTACAAGGCGCGCCCCCGTGTCTCGTGGGCCCCTCGGGCGGCCACCGACGTACTCCTTCCTCCTATATAAGCCTACGTACCCCAAAAACATCCAGGGAACCAACGAAACACAATTTCCACCACCGTAACCTTCTGTATCCACAAGATCCCATCTTGGAGCCTTCGCCGGCGCTCCGTCGGAGGGGGAATCGACCATGGAGGGCTTCTACATCAACACCATAGCCCCTCCGATGAGTTGTGAGTAGTTTACCATAGACCTTCGGGTCCATAGTTATTAGCTAGATGGCTTCTTCTCTCTTTTTGGATCTCAATACAATGTTCTCTCCCTCTCTTGTGGAGATCTATTCGATGTAAACTCTTTTTGCGGTGTGTTTGTCGAGATCCGATGAATTGTGGGTTTATGATCAAGTTTATCTATGAGAAATATTTGAATTTCCTCTGAATTCTTTTATGTATGATTGAGTTATCTTTGCAAGTCTCTTCGAATTATCAGTTTGGTTTGGCCTACAAGATTGATCTTTCTTGCCATGGGAGAAGTGCTTAGCTTTGGGTTCAATCTTGTGGTGTCCTTACCCAGTGACAGAAAGGGTTGCGAGGCACGCATTGTATTGTTGCCATCGAGGATAAAAAGATGGGGTTTCTATCATATTGCATGAGTTTATCCGTCTACATCATGTCATCTTGCTTAAGGCGTGACTCTGTTCTTATGAACTTAATACTCTAAATGCAGGCAGGAGTCGGTCGATGTGTGGAGTAATACTAGTAGATGCAGGCAGGAGTCGGTGTACTTGTCACGGACGTGATGCCTATATACATGATCATGCCTAGATAATATCATAATTATTCTCTTTTCTGTGAATTGCTCGACAGTAATTTGTTCACCCACCGTAATACTTATGCTATCTTGAGAGAAGCCTCTAGTGAAACCTATGGCCCCCGGGTATATCTCTGATCATATTTGCTTCCAATCTACTTTTATTTGCATCTTTACCTTTTGCATCTATATTATAAAATATCAAAAATATATTTATCTTATCATACTATCTCTATCAGACCTCACTATCTCAAGTGGCTGTGAAGGGATTGACAACCCCTTTATTGCGTTGGTTGCGAGTTCTTTGTTTGTTTGTGTAGGTGCGTAGGACTTTTGAGGAGCCTCCTACTGGATTGATACCTTGGTTCTCAAAAACTGAGGGAAATACTTACACTACTATTGCTGCATCACCCTTTCCTCTTCAAGGTAAACCAACACAAGCTCAACACGTAGCAAAGAGCAGCCGCTTTAGATGCCCAATCATAGCAGATCCAGGCGCAGAATTACCGGCTTATGTTGGATCAGGACGCGTCAAAGGAAGTAATGAGGAGGGAGTACCGGTCTCGTCTGCCGCCGGTTTACAAAGGAATGAATCTCTTCAATACGCCAGGAGCCGGGCCTAGTAATCTGGCAGCGGTAAACCGGAACGAGGCACCTGGGGCGGCGCCGGATCAGCCGCGAGTAATGGACCCGCCTCGACAAACGGACAACCTGCCGCAATACGTAACAACGCCACCAGGTCACTTCTCTAGCCCTTTGGATAACATGATTGCTACAGCGTCGCGTTTGGCGGCTAGTCCGATGGAGGGTGACTCACTGGCGGCGGTTGAGACACGGCGGGCCAGGGATCTTCTTCAAACCACTGTTGTGCAGCAGCAGGCTTATTCCTACAACCGAGACAGAATACATTCAACCACGCGTCCGAGCAGGAGTTATAGCAGGCACATGGACGAGCCGGCTGTGTCAAGCAGTGCGCGGCGCTATGACGCCCCTCGTGGGCCTAATCTGGCACAATCCGGCACACGACAGTATGAATGCGCAGGATGTGGTGAACAACGACAGAGCACGATGACAGGCAGAGTTAGCAGCACAATTGGCAGCGTAGTATGCGAATCAACCCGCTCCGGTTCAGCCAGCGGCATCAGTTGAATGTGGATTGGCCTTTAGCTCTTGGGGAGTACCGTGCCTCACCCCGGCTCTGCATAATGTGCGACTACCCAAGGATTTCAAGGGTCCATGTAAAGTGCCTAATTATACCGCCGATCAACCCCCCGAGGCGTGGGTTGAAAGTTATGAGATGGCAACGGAGATCCTGGATGTGGAAGAAGCGGTGCGTGCAAAATACTTCACCATGATGTTAGAAGGAACGGCTCGTCCCTGGCTGAAGAGCTTGCCTGTTAACTCGATCCGTTCATGGGACGAGTTGAAGGCCTGGTTTATAGCGAACTTCAAGGATTCATGCAAGCAACCCATTTCCATTGTGGATCTGGCTGCTTGTGACCAAGGAGAGAATGAATTAACAACTCATTGTGTGTGTCGGGTTTCAGAAATCCTGCATTCGTCAGGCCGCATTAATCCTGATACGGCAATTGTGACCTGGGAGGATAACTGTCGGTTTAAGTCACTGAAGATGAAGTTGGGACGGCTCAAGCGTCAGTGCAATGATATGGGAACGCTCATGGCAGCTCTGGTTAAGTATGCTCATTCTGATAATACCAAGGACCCCGATTCTGATGAAGAAAAGCAGGAGAAGGGAAAGAAGAATGCCAGTACAAAAGGACAGCATAACCAGGTGGGCCACGGGAACAATGGTAAGCGTAAAGCGGACAATTCAGATTTTGTGGCTAACACCAATATGTAGGGCAATATGCAGCGCCGTAAGGGTAAACCGCCCCAGCGCGGAGGAGGCATGAATCTGGAACGCTTGTTAAACCAGCCCTACCCAAAGCACGGGACAAAGGAGGTTCCGGCCACGCACCTCTGGAAGGATTGTTTAATGATGAGGGAATTCAAAAACTCTGATCTCTTCCGGTATGATCAGGGTCCATCCGGCGGCTCCGGTCCAGGGTTTCACGGGCCGGGTTACGGTGGCGGCGGTTCAAACTCAGGATTTCAGAATAATCAAGGCAACCAGAACAACCAAGGTGGTCACAATCAGTAGAGTAATCAGGGGAATCAGTTGCAGTCTGGTTATCAGAGCAACCCGAAGCAGTTAAATGGTGGACAGTATCATGTCTTCACTACTAGTCCGTGCAAGCGCGATCAGAAGCTCCATAAAAGGGCAGTAAACTCTGTTGAGCCGGTAGTGCCCCGTTATCTGCACTGGTCTGAACAGCCTATTGTTTGGAGTCAGGAGGATCATCCGCCCCGGGTTGACAATCCGGGCCACCTAGCTTTGGTGGTTACACCGCAGGTTGGAGGTTATAAGTTCACCAAAGTGCTCATGGACGGAGGGAGCAGTATCAATATCTTGTATTACGAAACCTTCCGGTGTATGGGGTCGACAGATAAGAATCTTACACCGTCAAACACCGTTTTCATGGTGTGGTGCATGGTAAATCGGCTTACCCAGTTGGTAAGATAGCTCTGGAGGTGGTTTTTGGAGATGATCATGATTCAAGATCCGAGACGGTGACCATTGAAGTGGTCAAAATCAGAAGTCCATACCATGCCTTGTTTGGAGGCCGGTTTATGCTAAATTCATGGCAAGGCCGTGTTATGTTTATCTGCAGCTCAAGATGCCGGGTCATAAGGGGACCATCACGGTTCATGGTAGCCATAAGATTGTGCTGGAGTGCGAGGAAGGTGATGCGGCTTATGCTGAATCAGTTTGTGCAATGGAGGAGTTGAAGTTCTATAAGGACAATGTTGATCCTGCAGATATGACTTCTCTGAAGAAACCCACTAGAGAGCCTGATCCGGCTTTGAAGTTTAAATCGGCTGATGAGACTAAATTGGTTGATTTAGTTCCTGGAGATTCATCCAAGCAGTTCAGCATCAGCGTCAACTTGGATCCGAAATAGGAAAGCGCGCTCATCGAGTTCATCCATGAGAACCGGGACATCTTTGCATGGAAACCTTCTGACATGCCAGGTGTACCGAGGGAACTCGCTGAGCACACTCTTAATATTGATCGGAAGTTCAAACCGGTCAAACAGTTTCTTCGCCGTTTTAATGAAGAGAGGCGCAAAGGCCATTGGTGAAGAGGTAGCCCGGCTGTTGGCAGCGGGGTTTATTGTGGAGGTGTTTCACCCAGAGTGGTTGGCTAATCTGGTGCTGGTGCTTAAGAAATACGACACTTGGCAGATGTGTGTGGATTACACAGATTTGAACAAAGCTTGCCCAGCTGATCCCTTTGCCCTCCCTCCTATTGATCAAGTCATTGATGCTACGGCGGGTTGTGAGCGTTTGAGTTTCTTGGATGCTTATTCTGGTTATCATCAGATCAAGATGGTAGTTAAGAACTAGGAGAAGACAACTTCCATCACTCTTTTTGGAGCCTTCTGTTATGTGTCTATGACCTTTGGGCTCAAGAGTGCCCATGTAACTTATCAGCACTGTGTGCAGAATTGTCTTCATACTCAGATTGGGCGCAATGTTCATGCTTATGTGGATGATATTGTGGTGAAGTCCAGGAAAGCAGAGACACTCATAACTGATTTGCAAGAAACTTTTGATAACCTAAGAGTTTATAAAATGATGCTCAATCCGGCTAAGTGTGTTTTTGGTGTACCGGCTGGCAAGCTCTTGGGTTTTCTGGTGTCCAACCGGGCATTGAGGCTAATCCAGAAAAAATTAAGGCTATAACATCCCTGGCTAAACCGGCATGTATCAATGATGTTCAATGTTTGGCGGGTCGTATCGCGTCTTTGAGCCGGTTTATCAGCAGGTTGGGAGAAAAGGCGATCCCTCTGTATCAGATGTTGAAGAAGACAGACAGTTTTTCTGGAGCGATGCTGCTGATGCAGCGTTTAAGGACTTAAAGAAACAGTTGGCTGAACCGCTGGTTCTTGCTGCTCCAGTTGATAAGGAGCGACTATTGTTATACGTGGCTGCTAATGCCCGGGCTGTCAGCATAGCTATTGTGGTGGAGCGCAAGGAGACTGGGAAGGAGTACTCGGTTCAAAGGCCGGTTTATTATATCAGCGAAGTGCTCATTGAGTCAAATCAAAGATATCCGCATGGGCAGAAGCTGGTGTATGGGGTTTTCATGGCAAGTCAGAAGCTTAAACAATATTTTCAAGGCCATCCCATCACGGTGGTCAGTTCCGCTCCTTTGGGGGATATAATCCAGAACAGGGAGCCAACTGGCCAGGTTGCTAAGTGGGCTATTGAGCTTGGGCCACACGGTTTGAAGTATATGCCTCGAACAGCTATTAAGTCCCAGGCCCTTGTGGATTTCATCAATGATTGGACAGAGTTGCAGACACCGGAAGACAAACCGGACAGCACATGCTGGACTATCCACTTCGATGGGTCCAGGCAATTGGAAGGCTCGGGGGCTGGAGTTGTCCTTACTTCCCCTCGAGGTGATAAAATTCATTATGTTCTTCGCTTAATGTTCCCTTGTACTAACGATGCAGCTGAGTACGAGGCCTTACTCCATGGTCTTCGAGTGGCTAAGTAAATGAACTTAAGCCGGGTACGATGCTTTGGAGACTCGGATCTGGTGGCCCAGCAAGTTTCAGGTACTTGGGACTCTAAGGATCCACTTATGGCGGTTTACTGATGAGAGGTGGATATTGTTGCTGGTCACTTCAAGGGTTATCAAGTGGAGCACATTGATCGGCGCAAAAATGAGGCAGCTGATGCTTTAAGCCGGCTAGGATCTCAGCGTAAACCGGTGGCGCCCAATACCTTTCTGGATGTCTTGCACAACCCGTCAGTTCAGTTGCCGACAGAGGAGGACCTCGCTATTCCTGATCCGGAGGCACAGTTGGTGGCCGCTTTACGCATTATTCCGGATTGGACGGTTCCATACTTGGCGTATATGAACCGGGGCGAGTTACCAGAAGATGCAGTTTTGGCCAGACAGATAGTCCGGCGATGCAAGTCCATGGTTATTCACAACGGCGAGTTACACCATTGCAGTGTCTCTGGTGTGTTCCAGCGCTGTGTTTCTCCTGAAGAAGGCCATGAGATTCTACGAGAGATCCATGAAGGAGACTGTGGTCATCATGCTGGTTCAAAATCCTTGGTTGCTAAAGCTTTTCGTCATGATTTTTATTGGCTGACGGCTCATGCTGATGCTGAGGACTTGGTGAGCCGGTGCGATGGTTGTCAGAAATTCTCACGACGAGCTCATGTTCCAGCTCAGGAGCTACGAATGATTCCCATCTTTTGGCCATTTGCTACTTGGGGGCTTGACATGGTAGGGCCTTTCCAGCGATCCAAATATAAGAAGACCCACCTGCTGGTGGCGGTTGACAAGTTTACTAAATGGGTTGAAGATGAGCCAGTAAGCAAGTGTGACGCAGCCACGGCGGTTCAATTCATCAGAAAAGTGATCTTCTGTTTTGGTTTTCCACATAGCATCATCACAGATAATGGCGCGAACCTCTCCAAAGGTGAGATGGAGGACTTTTGTCAACGAGAACACATTCGGCTTGACGTGTCGTCCGTAGCTCACCCCCAATCTAATGGTCAAGCTGAGAGGGCTAATCAGGAAATTTTGAAGGGTATCGAGCCTCGCCTTATGGTTCCTTTGAAGAGGACGCCGAGTTGTTGGGTGGAAGAATTACCATCTGTGTTATGGAGCATAAACACCACCCCAAATCGATCTACAGGTTATACACCTTTATTCATGGTTTACGGGGCAGAGGCGGTAGTCCCAAGTGATATTCGTCATGACTCGCCCCGGGTTGCCAATTATGTTGAAGCATACAATGAGCAAGCACGCCAAGAAGCACTGGACCTGTTAGATGAAAAAGGGGACATGGCATTGGCTCGTTCGGCGGTTTATCAGCAAGACCTGCGGCGTTATCACAGCCACCGGGTTAAAACAAGAACCTTTCAAGAAGGTGACTTAGTGCTCCGGCTCATCCAGGATCAGACCGATATGCACAAATTATCCCCACCTTGGGAAGGGCCCTTTGTGGTCAGCAAGAATCTGCACAACGGATCATACTACCTCATCGACGTTCGAGAGCACAAAGACTCAAGCAAATCGGAGGAGGAGACCCGTCGGCCGTGGAATATCGCTCATCTCTGGCCTTACTACACCTGAGCCATAGGCTCTCATTATGTAAATATTTTGACAATGTATATATTATGATCAATATAATAAATTGACATCCTTGCTACAAGCAGGGCCTCTGCCGTTCTTCCAATATTTCTTTGTTACAAGGGGGCTTCTGCTTACAAAGCGATGTCCTGTTTGTCCATTAAACCGGCTATCAAGCCACACTAATGCTTGGGAGCTTCACACCCAAGGGGCCAAAAAGCACAACTCAAACACAGGCACCCATTGAGCACAGCTCACAAAGTTACTTGGGGGATCTTTGTGCAAAGCAACAAAGAGTTTGAAAGGACCCTTGTAATTGGCTATCAAGCCACGGCTTGGAAGCCTGGTGTATTCACCTAAAACCCTGGGTTAACCTGCCTTCATCAAGTAAGCCACTCCTATCCAGGTAATCCTGGCATGACCCGCCAAACATTTGACAAGTCAATCTTATAAAGACCCTGAATTTGTCAATGTTAAAACGACGATTGGTTAGTTGGAGGCCCATCTTAAAAGGCTTTGTCAAATGGTTTAACTCAGCGGCCTGGCAGCCCATGAAAAGCCTCGAATTTGGGCCTGGCAGCCCTTGAAACACCTCGACTACAAGTTTTTATTTAATTTTGTTTTTGCAAAGTTTTATCACTTTTGATAAGGTTCTAAGTTAAACCGGTGTCTACTGACCCGGCCTGACTACATGTCATTACATCAACCCGGTTTTTCTTAACCCGGCATGGCTTACAGTTATCAGCTGTTAACACATAATCAATTATGAACCGTCATCTCTTAATCCGGTCTGGCATTGACTATAAGTCGCCAGGATGATCATCCGGTGTTTGTCATAACCCGGCATGGCTTATTATGCACCAGCACATCATGGTGGGAGTTTTCAAACACTCAAATTTGGGTTATCACCCTTACTATACAAGTTGGTAAACCAATAAAGGTGATTTAATATCACAGGTATGGTATATTTCATATTTCATTAATTTATAACCTTGGTTATGAGAATTCTGGTTATGTATTGGGTATCATAACCCGTCCGACGGTAAACCCCCAAGACATGTTTAAGTTTTTCAAATGCAAAAGGTGGGATTTTATAAGAAATACTAAGGCAAATAAAGCAAGCATAGCAACAATCATGCCAGGTTACAATATCAGGTAGCAGTGCACGATGGCAGAAGATCAAACTATTTCAACTAGCCTATTACAAGGCGCTTTGATGCCCAAAATAATAATTGTTTGTTGCCCACAATGCTATATGCGAAAATCAAACCGGCTGCCGGATTATGATTCGTCACAAGGCTGACGTGAAGTTGAAGGATCATCTCGCGTCGGTTCAACCTCCTCCTCCTCACCCAGTGCCTGGAAGTCAAGGTGGCCCATTCAATCCTGGTTAAGGCTTGGAAGACAGCTTCGTTGCTTATTAGATTGGACGGTTCAACGTCAGGGGCATAGGTGTGCTTACGGATTAGACATATAAGATTATGTGCTTCTTTCACAGCTGCATCAACCCGTCTGTTGTCTGTGTCATAGCTGGACCAGTGGACAGACAAGTGAACCTCTTCGGCCAAATGGCTTGCAAGCGGGTGCATCTCCTTTGTCAAGGCTTTGAGGGCTTCATTATCAAAGTCTGACCCATCTTCTTGTTGGCCAGGATATCCCTTTGCGATATCTGCCGGATCAAGATCGGCAATCAAAGCCTTGTCCCGAGTCAGTGCTGTTAAAGCGCCGGCCCTTGCAGCAGATTGCTTTACCCCTTCTATCTGGGCAGGGGTCATAGATAATTTGGCCAACGTATCCTTGATCAAGGTTGGTGCCGGTTGTTATAGGAGGCCGCATAGATGACTCGTTGAGCACCAGTATACAATTGTTCTATCAACGTATAGGCTGCTTTCAACTTCATCCGCATATCCGAGCCCAGATGAGCAATACGACCACCTGCAAAAATAGTTTAAGAATTTATTGTTAAACCGGCAACTTCAAAGATGTTTAAGAAAGGTTCTTACAAAGAATACTTACCAAATATTGCAGAAGTCATAGCATTGACTTGATGCTTTAGCCCAGTTAGCTCTTCGGCCACCGGTTTAAGAGCTGCTTCGGCATCTTCAGCCCGCTTTAATAGAGCAGCCTTCTCGTTTTCCCAATCTGCCTGCTCGCTTTTGAAACCATCCTCTAATTGCTCCATGGCAGTTAAAGCGCCCTTCAGTTCATCTTTGGCCTTGGAGGTTTCTGCTTGCTGGGACTTGATGTTTTCTTGAAGATTGGCAATCTGGGAATCTTTGTTGCTCAAGTCAGCCTGCAAAAGACAGATGATGAAGATGTTAAGATTTTCTCAAAGTCCTGAGCACATAACAAGTTATACCCTTGGCACTTGGGGGCTAATGCGGATTGCTTCTTTTTTGATTGTTATTTGAAGTCCCAAGCCTCAATACAAGTATTAATCGTGGCACTTGGGGGATAATGTGTAATTGATCAGAAAAATCAAAGGTGAAGGAATTCAACAAGGACAGGTTTTGAACAGAAAGTCCCGGTTCATCTTGCAGAGGTAAACCGGCCCTTGGGGGCTACACAGTTCATGTCTTTTTTATCCAAAGTCCTGGTTCATCTTGAAGAGATAAACCGGCCCTTGGGGGCTACAATGGAGTTGATATACAATACAAAGAAAATTTATAAAGTGTTTTGAATGGAAGTTACCTCATAGCGCTCCTTCATCAAGTTGACTAAACCGGCCTCATAGTCACGGCTTGCATATAGGTGGTTTACATATCCAGAGTGGAGTTCTTGAGCGGTGAGATGAGCACAGCTTGACAGATCAGTCTTCCATTTCCCCTTCTCTTCAGCAGCAGATTCCACTTTGGCACTGTGCTTTGACAAAGCGACAGGATTACCAGGAGAAGTATGGCCAAACCCGGTAAACACAACATCATCAGTTGCTTTATTTGGGCTCGCCGGTTTATCTGAGGCTTTGGCCGGGCTTGGGGGATCAGCAATTGGACTTGGAGGATTGGCAGTCGGGCTTGGTGGATCGACTTGAGGACTAGCCGGGTTAACTTCTGGCGGATCAACATCAGTGTCCTGACCTTGTGGCACAGGATCATCCATAACAATATCAACATCTCCACCAGCACCTTCTGAGGTCCTCTCCGGTTCAATCTCATCAGTGGGAGCATTTGTTTTTGCTTTTTTGCTGAATCGGGCTTTGGCGCTGCAAAATGGCAAACAGAGGTTAATATGGTAAACTGGCGCAAGAAGGCAAAGCTAAAATTATTATGCTTACCCAGGGACGGTCTTGAGAGGAGGCATCTGTGTGGTTGACGAATAGCCATAGGATGAATTGGAAGTTACCTGATAATTTGAGTCAGACGGATTAAGAGGGCATCAGAAGTAACCCGCCAAGGGATAAGACTTGATAGAATTACAAGAGACCTCTGCACGACGCTTCCGTATTGGGTTGTCTGGTAAACCGAAGGAAGTGACTTGCTGGCCACTATGCCAGGTTGTGCGACGAGCTTCAGGATGTTGTGGATCCAAATGAGTGAAAGGATGTGAACGTTTCACTTTTCGGACTGCGTGATGGAGTTTTCTTACTGCCTCAAGATAGGAATTGGAGGAAAGGGAGATTACCTCTACATGGTCAGCACGGCTAGCTTCCGCATCATCCTGGGAATGATCGTTGTCAATAAGATGTATGAAAAATGAACCAAGGGAGTCAAGTTCTACCTCTTGTTCCAAGTCATCAACATCTTCGGGCGGATCACAGGACTCGGCGGTTTTCTTCTTTGCTGGCCTCTTTGTGGCCTTGCTCTTGCCACGAGGATCCCTCACCGGTTTCTCTTGAGCTTTTGCCGGTTTGTCTTGAATTTTCCTCTTCCAGAAAGGATCTTTGGCCTGTAAGAATAAACAAAATGCTATCAGAAAAATGTTAAAGGGGAGACGTATTAAAAAGCAGAAGGATAAGTTCTTACCGCTGGCGGTTTGTTGGAGGCATAAAAGGGACGCAATCCAATCTTGCTGCACTCAGAAATCGGTTCATCTAGCATCTTTTTCACAGACTCAGTGACTTCATCATCATTCATCTGTATTTTAGTGTGCCGTTGAGGGTCTTTAACATCCCCGGTATACTTATGCATTAACCTGGTGCGGCGGCTTAAGGGCAGGATACCCCATGAAACCCAGCAACGGACGAGGTCAATGACAGTTAAGCCGTTTGCTAGAAGAGCCTGGAGCTTAGCAAGTTGTGGTGCATATATTTGTCGTTCTTCGGTAGTATGCCGCTGAGGCAGTGGATGTCCATTGCTGAGTCGGTAAGCACGGTAACCCGGCAAAGGATTTTCCTCAGCATGAGCAGTGTTTTGACAGTAGAACCATGTCTGATTCCAATCCTTAGGGTGGCTGTGATGTTTGGCATGAGGAAAATTGACTTCTTTCCTTTTTTGAATCGACACTCCACCAAGTTCAGTATTGGGACCGTCAAAAAATTCAGTACGGCGGTTCAAATGGAAGATATCTCTGAAAATTTCAACAGTTGGTTCTTCTTGTAGATAAACTTCATAGAACACATGGAAATTGCAGATGTTGGACACAGATTTTGGTCCAATGTCTTGAGGATGGAGTTGGAAGTTGGCAAGTACATCACAGAAAAAATTTGATCCAGGAGGGCTAAACCCTCGGTCCAGATGCTGCATAAACACAACCACTTCTCCATCTTGAGGTTCAGGAGGGTTTTCGGCACCAGGGACTCTCCAATGAATGACAGCCTTCTTTGCCAAAGCGCCAGATAGAACATATCCACTGAGTTGTTCTTCTGTGATCCGGGAGGGAACCCAGTTGCAGGAGGAGAATTGCTTGGCCATTTTTGATGACAAACTGTAAAGGAAGTGCAAACGCCGGTTCACGGTTCAAGGTTGATATGCACAAACCGGTATCAAACCGGAGAATTAAACCGGATATGGATGTTCAAGAAAAGACGGCGGTTTACGTGAGGGCTAATGGTACCTGCCGGATTGTCATTTTCTACAGGTTAAACCGCCTACAGTGGTATGAAGGACAACAGATCTAAAAATTGCTAAATACTACACAAACAGGTTTCACAAGCTAAGGATTATTATTATGGATCTAGCACAATTTAGGAAAAGGAAAAATATCAAAGTCCTACAATGGCCGCCTCTCCGCCGTCTCCCCTGACCCGGCCGCCTCGCCGCGCCTCTCGGTGCCGCCGTCTCCCCCGACCCCATCTCTCTCCCCCTCTGTAAGCACTCTCCCCTTCCGATCCCTCTCTCCCCTTCTGATCCCTCTTCTCTTCTTAGTATGAACCCTAGGTATTTAGTGCTAGTTAGTATGAACCCTAGGCTATTTTTAGTGCTATTTTTAGTGCTAGTTAGTTAATTACTTAGATGGTAAGAATTAGGTACTAATTAGGTACTAGAATATTTTTATTTATAGTATTATTTTTAGCAAGAACTAGTTGAATTAATAGAACTAGTTAGTAAGAACTTGTTTCTATTTTTTAGTTAAAGCAATTTTTCCCGCCTCGACGTGGACGATGCCTATCCAGCATCCTCGTCGTCGAGTCGGCGGAGGACGACACCTGCTTGACCAGGTCGGCCATGTCCGGGACTGGGCTCCGCCGGGGTGGTACTGGGAGGTGCTACCTACCGGGGGGCGCAGGTTGGTGAGGAGCCAGCCTGTCGTTGACCCGAACCTTGTTTGGTGGCGGTCGCGTGGGCCAGTGACGATCCAGAGGCTCGAGGACTCCGCGGAGGTGGTGCGTCACCGTGTCAGTGAGGAGGACGCGCACATCCGTCGCTACTTGTTTGCGTTGGAGCACAGGCCGTTCTCCAATACCTGGCAGGTTCTCCGGGGATCTCACTGGAGCTATGATCCCGTGATGGTGCCTTCTCTGTGGGTGTCCACCGCCCGCGCCGATACCCGTCGTGTGCTAGAGTTTTAGTTGTATTAGTGATTTTATATGTATGACACTATTCGTGATGTATTAGTGATAATATTCGACGATGTACTGACGCATGAGATGATCTACTTTTGCTTATTGAATGCATGATAATTTGAGTCCTATAAGATATTTTGAAATGTATATCTTGTGTTGCTCAATATCCAAGTGGCCGGTCATGTTTGCAGGTTATACCTTCGAGTGGCCTATGTTTTGCCGGAGTGTTGATTCATTTCCGTTCCGGCAAATTTCAGGCGCTCGATATGTCCTATTTTAGCAAAGGTCATGCCAGATTTTTCCATGAATTTTGGCATGACTTGTGCTAGAATATGTAGGAAATATCGAGTGCCCCGGATTTGTGTGTTGAGTATCTTGGTAGTTGTCTTCGATCGATTTTCAATTAATGTTTTAACTATGAACATAGGAAATGTCTGACGACGAGAAGGATTTCGGTATTTGCAAATACTGCGAAGACGAGCGCGGCCTGTGCGACGGAATCTTCCTAGATGATGATAGGCACTTCAGCATCAAGCTGGACGAGAACTTCGAAGTGGATACAGTAAGTCACAACGACAAGTCTTTTTTCGTAATTAAGCATGACATCTGCTTTCATTTGCTTCAACTTATATTTTTTTTACTATTCTACTAGCGTATCCCCTGCCATGCAAGAGTTTTTGTATTGGATAAGATAGGTTTCAGTCATAGTATGGAGGAAAAGAAAGTTTACTTGAAGACCGAGCATGGTTATATTTTCCATGCGAAGTTATACAATTCAGACGACTACACCTATTTTGGATGCAAAACATGGCGAGCACTATGCAAGACTTATGCATTTGAGCCTGATATGGTTATCACCTTTGATATCCGTCCGGAAGATGATATTGAAGGTAATACCGACATCTGGGTCAATGTGCAAATGCCTCCAGTTATGCCATTATGTAAGTTTCTCAACCATATTTATGTCTTTGATATTGTTTATTCAAAAATAATTGACAACTAATTTGTATTGTCAGCTTATTTCCGTGCAAGCAAACATGTCCAGCGCTTGGTAGACAGGACCGTATACTGTCCTGGGGCTGAACTCAACTGCGAGGAGCTCAGTCATTATGTTTCATGGCTTGAGGATCTTGATACTGTCAAGACAAATTTCCTTCCTGCATTTAGAAATCTTAGTACTGAAAATGTGCGACCAATAGTGTTCGTAATGAACTACGGTCACATCCATTTAGGAAGGATGGTAAGATTTTTACTTTTTATCCTCATTGCATCTTTTCCATACATTATTTTTGAAGCTAAACTTCATTGCTAAGTATGTTACCATACGATGTTCTTCAACAGGGACTCCCGATGAATGTTGTGCCTTATGGGATCGAGACTAAAGGTGTCATGAGTATTATCAACTTACGGCCAAGATATCCTACAGCTTACTTTAGTGCATTCAAGATTAGCGACGGATGCTTAATAGTGAAAGACTGGACCAAATATGTGTTAGGGGAGCGCAGAGAAGTACTAGGGAGCAGCAACCAGAGACGCCTTCCACGATTAGGAGACAGGTTCATCTGCATGCTCCAACTTGATCAAGGAGGAGAGCTATACATGTTTTATGTTCTTTTACCTAAGAGAGAGCAGCAGGAGTGAGTAGCAGGAGTGAGTAGCTGGCTAGAAATGAGTTTCAGGATGATGATGTGCTACACTATTATTATGATGATAAAATAGCTAGTGTTGGTGGTAATGACTATGATGATTATTATTAGCTAGTGTTAGTGGTGATTAAATAAATAATGTTGGTGGTAATGACCATGATGACGATTAAATATCTTGTGCTGGCGGATTAGATTCAAGTGGAGGCAATATGTGGTGCACATCAAAAGTACTACTAATCCAAAGTAGATCAAGTTTGTATTAGTAGTATACTTTTGACATGCACCACATATTGCCTCCACTTGAACCTAATCCACCTTCATTTAATACACTGTTATGGACATAATGATGTAAACCTCATAACAGCTGGTATTGTACCAATATTTGTATGATGGCGCGTAAATACAGTAAAAATAAAATAATTATAAAAAAATACTAGTAGCGATGGTTAGGAAACACGCTGCAAGTAGATAACTTAGCAGTAGCGCGGTACCGAACAAGCGCTGCAGCTATTTGTACTAGCAGTAGCGCGTGATGGCACGCGTTACTGCTAAGCAATAGCTGTAGCGCCTTATTAGTAGCGCGGCTTCCCGCGCTACTAGTAGGCACAAAACACGCGCTACTGCTAGGGTTTTCCCTAGTAGTGGAAAGTAGTGTTCATCAGTATCATGCATCAATGACTTCTGAAGAGCAAATTTCATTCCT
The DNA here is from genome assembly GCF_002162155.2 of Triticum dicoccoides. Lineage (NCBI taxonomy): Eukaryota > Viridiplantae > Streptophyta > Magnoliopsida > Poales > Poaceae > Triticum > Triticum dicoccoides. The sequence goes on along the minus strand of NC_041385.1, from coordinate 237,430,370 downwards.
TTTTCTTGTGGGTTTGACTTGACAAGGCAAAATCAATAAAGAGGACGGAAAAGAGTAAGGAAGGCGATGATGGTGGTCCTATGCAGCAACGTAAATGGAGCATCTGTACCGATTCTCCTTTTACTGATAGTGCATTACAAGGTCTAAGTCTCCGCTCCCCTACTCCACCATCCAAGGTGCTTGCTCTAACTTGGCAGTGTGATATCTGGTTGCATGTTGCATATGGTGTCTAGCTTGTATTGCTCCTAATTAGTGTAAACTGCATCTGCTTAGCTTACACATGATACATGTGAATATGACATGCTTTCCTATTTTTGGTACATACTATATCTGTCTATCACACCATGTTCTTACATGAAACTACTATTCTTGTGTATCTTGCATCAGTCAGTTATGATGGGACACCTTTAAGTTGGCAGTGTGATATTGGTTTGCGTCTTGAATATGGTTTCTACCATGTATTGCTTCTAGTTTGATGAACGCCACCTATGACGAGACAATTTTAACTTGGAAGAGTGATATTGATTGCACCTTCCATATGGTTTCTAGTTTGCAGTGCTTCTAATTTGTTCAAGTGCCTTCTGCTTAGTTACCACATCATAGGTGTGAATATGTCAAGCCGTCCATTTTTTCGTACATATTCCATCCTCGTATCATGACTTTGCCTTTCATCAGAGTAGTGTTCGTTAGTATCATGCATGAATGAGTTCTAAAGAGCGAATTATATATTCCTTTTTCTTGTCGGTTTGACCTCACAATGCAAAATAAATAAAGCTGAAGGAAATTGGCAAGGCATTGGATGATGGTGGTCCTTCCGAGCAACTGAAACGGAGGTTCTCTACAGATTCTACTCTGCCATCCTCCCAACAAGATTCGCAAGACAACGCAAGGCTAGACAGTCAACACAGTTGTGTAGATGATGAGCACATCTCCCCTACTCCACCATCACAGGTGTTTGCTCTAACTTGGCACTATTATATGTGGTTGCATGTTGCGTATGATGTCTAGCTTGTATTGCTTCTAACTTTGTTGAATTGCATCTGCTTACTTTACACATAATGCCTGTGATATGACATGTGTTCCTGTTTCTAGAACATACTATATCGGATCACACAATGTTCTTACATCAGACTACTATTCTTGCATATTCCGCATCAGTCACTTATGATAAGGCACCTTTAAGTCGCCACTGTGATATTGGTTGTGTCTTGCATATGATTTCTAGCATGTACTACTTCTAATTTGTTGAAACGCCATACAGTTTGAACTTGGCAGAGTGATATTGGTTGCATCTTTCATATGGTGACTAGCTTGTAGTGCTTCTAATTTGTTGAAATGCCTTCTACTTAGTTACCAAATCATAGTGTCGTGGGAAACGAGCACCTATGGGGCAGGGCCCCTTTTCGGTCCGGCAGGGAGCGGAGGGCGCACGAAGAGCAGATCGAGGCGGAGCACGCGAGCGATTTTTACCCAGCTTCGGAGCTCTCCGGAGAGATAATACTCCTACTACTGCTTTGTGGTTGTATTATGTTCTTGCTCGAGAGCGTGGAAGTGTTCTGGTTTTCGAATGAGTCGACCCCCCTCTACGTTGCGCATGGGCCTCCTTTTATAGGCTAAAGGGGTCACCGACAGGTGGCAACGCAGACAGGGGTAAAAATGTAAAAAAGAGGGGTTGGTACAACTGCCTCTACAGTGCACCCTACCTAACTCTGACGGCAGGGGACAAGAGCATTTAATGCCCGTCCGCGTCACCCAACAGTGCAGAAAAGCGACCATTAGGGGCGCCACCGTTCGCCACGATGGCCTTCTCGTCATCTCCACTCGCCACCTCACACCGCTTGGCTGCACAGCTCCCCGCTACGTGCGCCTGGAACGATCATGTGGCGACACGTTGACGGATGCGCTGGAGAGTGGGCACAGAGTGGTGGCTTCGCCGCGGCAAGCGCCTTGCCGCGGTCGTTGTCTTGTCGCGTCCGGAAGCTTGTCGCTCGTCGGGTCTTGCCGGGACGCGCGGCACGTCGCGGCAAGTTCCTTGAAATGCTTTAGTCATCCTTCCCGGCAAGCTCCTCTTGCCGGGGCCTTGGCCTTCCCGGCAAGCTCCTCTTGCCGGGGCCTTGTCTTCTCAGTTAAAACACTTTGTTCTTGAATGGCTCCAATAGGAAATACGGAGGATCTTGGCGGGCACCCGGCAAGCCATGCCGCGGGGCGCTGCGATTGCCCGTCCACAAGTTCGGGATACTAAGGTACCCCTTACTTTAGTACACCGACAGGAGCCCCCGGGCCTGGGCTATACACGGTGCCGAGCGCTATTGGGCCAGGCCCAAAACAGGGCACGGGCACACGCGGCCTGGTCCACACCATATCTAACTCCGTATCCACCGCGCCCTCCCGTAATGGCACACGTCGAACGCGGCGTCGTGGGAGAGATCGTGGGTGATTCTTTATTCGGAAAAAGCGTAACGTTCGCCTCCTCCTCTTTATAAGCAGGGGAAACAGGGGCCGTTCCCCCACATTCGCCACTTGCGGTTCCTTTCTCAGAAATCTCCGCCGCTCCCCTCCGCTTCCCAAGGCCGAAAGAGAGCAGCGCTCCGCCCCCGCCGCCACCGTCGCCGCCAACGCCCTCGCTCTCCCCCACCGCCTCCGCCATGGCTCCAAAGATCGGGAAGGGTGCGAAGTCGGCCGAGGCGCTGCGGCTTGAGGCGCAGCGGAAGGAGCGGGCACTCTCCCCCCCCTCGAGCTCTCCGCGAAGGAGCTAAGGGAATGGTTCTATCTTTTCCGGTCGACGGAGACGCGAGCACATCCGCGCACGCAGGTACTCTCCGCTGAAGCTTCTACTTCGAAACAGTGTCCAAAAGGATACCCCTTCTTTCCACCGTTCTTCTATTGTGGGCTCTGCCCGCCCTTTTCCGATTTCTTCTGTGAAATTATGAACACATACGGACTCCATCTCCTCGATTTCACCCCCAATGCCGTTCTAACCATGGCGGTTTTCGCACATCTCTGCGAGAACTTCGTCGGAATCCACCCAAACGTAGCCCTTTTCTGCCACTATTTCATGCCCCGGGTCGAGAAAGGAGAGCCCTTATCTGGAGGGATCGCCTGGATCTCGAGAGCCGGTAAGAAGGAGGTCTATCTGGAGGGGGAGCTCCGTAGCAAATGGGAGGAGTGGAGAGCGGAATGGTGTTGGATTGTGGATGAGGATTCGCAGCCATTCACCAACTTGCGCCAAGCCCGAGTAGTGCGCGGCGGCGATTGGAGCGCCCTGGCGGCGGACGATGCTAGATTGAAGATCGCCACCACCCGGATCTTGCGGCTCAGGCTTGCCGGGCTCACTGTAGGGGCTGTTGGCGCGGACTTTCTTCGCCGCCGCATCGCCCCTCCGCAGGAGAGGGGGAGACCCGCCTGGTTGTTCGGGGGTCCGGCGGATATCATGAGGCTGCGCCCAGGCCTCAATTTTAATTTCACTGTTTTGGAGTTGGATGGGACGCTCAAGGAACTGTTCAAGCACGACCCTAACCATCCCGAGTGGTTCAGGCTGCCGCAGGGCGTCGTCCCATTGTGCAACAACTCCCAGCTCGATCGCATCCGCGCAATGATGCCAGAGTGTGACTCGCATGGGATTATCCCAACTTGGCAGGAGCCCGCCGACGACGTCGTGCAGCAATTTTTCGACGACTTGGTGGAGGTGGTGGTCCGCGCCGACGAGCAGAGGCTCCTCACCTACGACACCACCGATGACGATATGCGGCGCATCGCCACCAGGCCGAAAGAGGCGGCGGCGGCGGCGGTGGTTTACTATGGAGGAGGCAGAGGCAGCCGAGGCGGCAAGCCTTGCCGACTGAGAGGAGCTTGTCGGGGAGGTCGTCAGCGAGGGAGAGCCCGAAGCCGAAACGAGCGAGCCCGCCGAGGGTGCGAGTGGCCAGCCGTCTTCAAGCAACTTGCCGCAGGCGGAGCCCCCAGTGCAGCCCCCAGCTCCACCAAGAAGGTGCCTCCGCAGGACCGGAGACAAAGCAGGGCGGCAGACGGGCTAACAGCCGCCGCGCCGCGGGACACGCTCCACCGTGCCAAGCACCGTTGCCACGGGAGCATCTCACGTTGCACCGGCAACTGGAGCGGGGTCTTCTCGGGCCGCCGCTTCCGATCCTGCCGCAGCTCCCGCCAAGCGTCCAAGGGATCCTACTCCTCCGCCTCGTCGCACTGAAAGAGTACCAGACTTCGATCTCTCCGCGCTCAGCTCCAACGAGGAGGAAGAAGAGGAGGACGAGTAAGACTTTCTTTTGTTGTACTTATGGTTCTTCAATTATTGCTGTTTCTTGTCTTGTATCTGATCTGCTTCCCTCTGAACCTTGTTCCTTTCCAGGACTCTTGCCCAGAGAGCGGTGAAGAGGGCCAAGGTCCCCGTGGTTGTCATCGAGGACGATCCTGCTGTGACAACAGAGGACGCATCCGAGACCACCTTGTCGGACCCGGCAATCTCTTCCCGAAGCAGCCCCCAGCGCAGCCCCCAGCGTAAGTATTTGTTCACTTCCTGTTGTGGGGCGCGCATGGGTGCTCTTTCCTTGTTGATATCTTGATTGTTGGTTTGCTTGTGTAGGAGCAGAACAGGTTCACTAGGAACAAGCAGAGGCCGCCCCTGAGGTGCTATCTGCTTCCACTATGCCGCCAAGGGGTGATTCCCCAACAAGGGAGCGCTCTCCGGCAAGGGAGAGGTCCCCGGCAAGGGGCAGTTCTCCGGCAAGGGACGGGACCAGTGATCCCCCGGTGGTGGAGCCCATGATTACAGAGCCCAGCACAGGTAATCCTTCTTGTCAGGAAACTTCCCTTGGGTTTTTCTTCTTCTGATCTTCTTTTTGGATATTTGCTTGACTTTTTCTCCCTCTTCCTGTCTTCAGATCCTCCCTCCACGGAACCGATGGAGACTGAGGCCACCGGCGAGGAGGACGTGCGCGGCAATACTGACGAAACCACTGCCACCAAAGAAGAGGCTGGTGCTGATGATCCTGCCGACGAAGAGGCCGCCAAGGCTGCTGGCACTGGAGCTGGCGAGGGATCCGGCGATCGCACTGATGACCCTGGGGCCGCAGGAGCGCAGGGCGCTCCGCCGACCGCCGATCCCTCCGCCGCTGACACAGCGCCAAGCTCCGAAGAGCCCCAGCCCGGCGCCTACTTGAAGGCCGGCGACGGTGTCTTCATCAAGCTCCCCTGGGCGTCAAGCTCCAGGGCGCCCGTCGAGGGAGAGGCTTTTGACGGAGAAGTGCTCGCCTCCGCTGGGCTGACAGTGGTTGACGCGCCAAGCAGCAGCAGCAGCGAGTCTGAGGAGGAGGAGCTGCTCCGGAAGCTGGTGTCGCTCTACCGCGCCCGACAAGCCAAACTGGAGTCCCGGGAAGCGCTTGTCGCGCAGGCGGGAGTGGACATAGAGAAGCATGCGGAGGAGCTCTAGAGCCGCAACCAAGAGGCCCTTCGGTCCATTGCAGAGGAGAGGGTGCAGCTTGCCGAGGCGCGGAAGGCCTTTCTCCTCGAGAAGGCTGAAGCCGAAGAGCAGCAACGGCTTGCCGCCGAGGAGATGTCCGTGCGAGAAGGCGAGCTGACGCAGAAGAAGGTTAACTTGGACAGCTATGAGGAGGAGCTTGCCGCCAGCGAGGCGACACTTGGCGGAGCCCTCAAGGAAGTGAAGGATGGCTCTGCAGCTGCCGAGGCCGCCAAGAAGGAGCTGGAGGTGAGGGTGACGGAGCTAGAAGCCACCCTCAAGGCGAAGAACGAAGAGCTTGCCGCGCTCCAGCGCGAGCGTGAGAAGGACGCCCTTGCCCATGGCAAGCTGCAGGGCCGTCTCCTCGAGAGGGGCAAAGAGCTGAACACCGCCAAAGATTCAAATGCTGATCTGGAGCTAAAGCTGGCCACACTGACTGAGACGCTGGACGGCGCCAAGAAGCGGGAGGAGGACTTGAAGGGAGAGATCAAGGCCAATGAGGCGCTGCTGACGAGGGCCGCCGAAACCCAGAACACCTTCAGGGCTAATGTGGAGCTCTGGACGGAGGGCCTCGTCAACATCGCCGTAGTCATCGACGAGGAGCTGGCGCAGCTGGAACTGGAGGGCTTCGGATACTCCTCCGACGAGAATCTCCAGCCCAGCGCCAAGCTCACTCTGTTCTTCAAGGGTGTGGCGACGGCTCTCCAGCAACTCCGGGAAAGGATCCCAAAGCAGCTGGCTGATGAGTCGCGCGCAATCTGCGCCAGAGTTCTGGAGAAGGTGTTGGTGAAGGTGCTCTTCCACAACCCGGGCCTCAACCTCACCAACGTCCTCAAGAAGCTGCCGGCGGGTGCTGATCTTGAAGAGCTTAAGACCCTTGTCGCACCCATTGTGGACAAGGTGAATGAAGTCAGGAGGGTTGATGGTGGCCGCGTAGATTAGGCCGCCCGTTTTCTCCTTTTCCTTGCCGCTGCTAAACATGTTACGGGAACAATCTATTAGAGCGCGGCAAGTTATCATTGTAACTTTATCTTGGGCAGTATTTGCTATGTTATTCCCTTTACTTGATTCCTTCCTTTGTATGTTTTTCTACCCTACGCTTTCAGGGAACTTGCCGGCGCCGGCACCCTTGCCGCGAGCGCTGAGTGCGGAACATCAGCAGCCTGCAGGCGGTGTCGCTTCCGGCAAGAAACCTTGTCGCAACTAGTTGCAGCACACTTAAGTTGTTGAGCGGACTCGAAACAAAGTAAGGGCGCAACTAGCTATGAGTTGGTTCCTCCGCGCACAGGTTTTCCATACAAAGTACGGTCGTTCGAGGAAGATAACTTTAAATTTTTAAAACTGATTGTGCTCAAACTTTGGCAACTTAGCTTTTCTGTTGCTCGCGTCCCGGCAAGGCGATACTTTCCTTGAATGACGCTTGGTCCACACCATTATCTCCTCCTTCCCCCCCCCCCCGGTGAACTTGTGGGCGAGGGAACCTTCCTTTTTCTTGAGAGAAAGAAAGAAGAGAAAATAAAGATATGGAGCCTTAAGGCTCGTTATTGCTTACCGGGGTCAAGTGCTGCACAAAATGTCATATAATACATGCAAAAAAGAAAATAGCATGAAATCGACAAGATGTGCGGAGCATATGATCTTTATTTATGCACAGGGTCTGCGCCCGGCTTTGTACAAAGGGTTACATGCAACAGCGGCAAGGCTTGTACAAAAGGTGGTTGCCGGAACGGGTTCCGGCAACCGCGCCTTATGGGTAAAACTTACGAAGATGCTCAATGTTCTAGGAGTTGCTCACCGGAGAGCCATCTTCCGTCTCAAGGCAGACAGCGCCGGGCCTAGTGACTCGTTTCACCCGATAAGGGCCTTCCCACTTCGGCGTCATCTTGTTGGAATTCTTGGCGGATTGAACGCGCCGAAGAACAAGGTCGCCTTCCTCGAGACTTCTGGCATTAACTTTGCGGCTATGGTAGCGGCGCAAAGCTTGCTGGTATCGTGCAGCTCGTACAGCAGCCTGAAGACGATCTTCCTCAAGGAGTAGCGCGTCATCTTGGCGCAGCTGCTCTTGCTCAAGCTCATCATAAGCGAGCACTCGAGGCAATCCATATACGAGTTCCGTGGGGAGAACTGCCTCTGCTCCATAGACTAGAGCGAAAGGTGTCTGGCCAGTGGCTCGATTTGGCGTCGTCCTGATCGACCAAAGAACCACCGGCAGCTCCTCGATCCAGTTCTTTCTGCACTTGTGCAGCCTGTCGAAAGTTCTGGTCTTGAGCCCGCGCAATACTTCAGCGTTTGCCCTCTCCGCTTGACCATTGCTTCTCGGGTGAGCAACAGAAACGAAACAGACCTTGGCGCCAAGATCTTGGACGTACTGCATGAAGGTGCGGCTTGTAAATTGTGTGCCATTGTCAGTGATGATCCTATTAGGGACCCCTAAACGGCAAAAAATCGACCTGAAGAACTTGACTGCTGACTGTGCTGTCACCTTCCTCACTGCTTCCACTTCCGGCCACTTTGTGAACTTGTCGATTGCAACGTACAAGTACTCAAAGCCCCCGACAGCTCGGGGAAAGGGGCCGAGGATGTCGAGCCCCTAGACCGAAAATGGCCAGGATAAAGGGATCGTTTGGAGAGCTTGAGCTGGTTGGTGTATCTGCTTGGAGTGGAACTAGCACGCTTCACACTTGGTTACTTGTGCAGTTGCATCCTGGAGGGCGGTTGGCCAAAAGAAACCTTGCCGGAAAGCTTTGCCGGAAAGTGCTCTTGCGCCAATGTGATGACCACATATGCCTCCATGTATCTCCGCCAACAGCTTCTGTCCATCTTCCCGGGGAATTCACTTCAATTTCACTCTGTTGAATCTTCTTCTGTACAGTATGTTGTCAACAAACTGGTACATACTTGATTGCCGGGCTACTCTCTCCGCTTCTTCTTGCTCTTCGGGAAGTTCTCCTGTCTGAAGGAAATGGACAATCTGCTGTGCCCATGCTGGAGCTTGCGGCTCGACAACAAGGACTAAAGGCACAAATGCTGCTGCGGGAACATCTGTTTCTATGGAAAGAACCTGCGGTTCAGTCGGAGCTTGATGTTCCCCGGCAAGCTTGCCGGAGCAAAACTTGTCGGGAGCGTCTGCTTTAATGGAACAAACCTTAGGGCTTGTCGGAGCAGACTGCTCCTCAGCACTCTTGGTGTTGATCTTGGGGACCTTCTTGGCGGCGGCTTCGGGGAGCTCTGCCGGAAAGTAGTCACCAGAAATCAACTTCCTCTTCTTGTTCTGTCCAGTTGATGGTGTTACAGATGGTTGAGTCAGCTTGAGCACAAAAATTCCTGGTTCCACAGGTAACTTAAGTGTGGCGCACTTTGACAGGCCATCTGCAATGTCGTTCTGAGCTATCGGAACATGTTCCATCTGTAGGCCGTCAAAGTGCTCTTCTAACTTTCTCACTTCATCAATGTAGGCTTCCATCAACGGACTCTGATAATCTTTGTTAACTTGGCGGACGACAAGCTGCGAGTCACCCCTAACAATAAGCTTCTTGATCCCAAGGTCTGCCGCAATCCTGAGTCCGGCAAGCAAATCTTCATACTCTGCAGTATTGTTTGTCGTTTGCTCCTTGAGAAAGTGCATCTGAACCACGTACTTGAGGTGCTCTCCGGTGGGTGCGACAAGTAACATGCCCGCACCGGCGCCTTGGAGCGAAAAGGCACCATCAAAGTACATGATCCATTCTTTGCTTGCTTCCTTGACGGGGATGCTCGTTTCTGGAATTTCTTCATCAAGCGTTGGCGTCCATTCTGCTATGAATTCTGCCAATGCTCGGCTCTGGATAGTTGAGGTACTCTCAAACTTGAGGCCAAAGCTTGACAACTCCAGTGCCCACTCGACAATCCTGCCTGTTGCTTCTGGATTCTGCAATATCCTCTTCAACGGAAAGCGAGTGACAACTGTGATCTCATGTGCTTGAAAGTAATGGCACAGCTTTCTCGAGGCCATGAGAAGGCCGAAAAGCAATTTCTGCACACCAGAATACCTTGATCTAGCCCCTTGTAGAAGGGAACTGACAAAGTAAACTGGGCGCTGCACCATTTTCTTCTGCACCTCCTCCTGCACGGACCCATTCTTGTCGGGACCAGAGCTTGTCGGGGAAGCCCCCTGCTTGTCGCTGGATGTGCTTTCCGCGGCCGCTGGCTCATCATCTGCCTCCCTCTCCGCTACTAACGCAGCACTAACCACTTGATTGGTTGCCGCTAGATATAGGAGCAACTTCTCTTGTGGCTTAGGTGCGACAAGTATTCGAGTGGAGGACAGATATCTCTTCAAGTCCAGCAGCGCAGCCTCCGCTTCCGGAGTCCATTTCATTGGACCTGCCTTTTTCAAAATTTTGAAAAATGGCAGGGCGCGCTCAGCAGCCTTAGAGATGAACCTGCTGAGAGCAGCCACGCAGCCGGCAAGCCTTCACACATCCTTGACGCGCTTTGGTGCTTCGATCTGCTCAATTGCTTCGATCTGCTCAATTCCCCGCTGAGACACAAAGAACCCGAGAAGCTTGCCGGAGGGGACTCCAAACACGCACTTCTCGGGGTTGAGCTTGAGGTTGATCTTGCGCAGATTTGCAAAGGTCTCGTCCAAATCCTGGATCAGAGTTGCTCTGTCTTTGCTCTTGACCACTATGTCATCCATGTAAGCTTCTACATTTCTGTGCAACTGTGGTTCAAAAGCTTCATGAACTACCCTTGCAAACGTTGAACCAGCATTCTTTAGTCCGAAAGGCATCCGTACAAAGTAGTATGTGCCACATGGAGTAATGAATGCGGTTTTCTCCTCATCCTGTTCTGCCATGAAGATCTGATGATATCCTGAATATGCATCAAGAAATGAAAGCAAATCACATCCTGCCGTGGAGTCGACAATCTGGTCATTGCGTGGCAAGGGAAATGGATCTTTGGGACAAGCTTTATTAACATCAGTGAAGTCAATACAAAGCCTCCATTTCCCGTTCGCCTTGTGCACGACTACAAGATTGGCCAACCACGTAGGATGGAGCACTCCTCTGACAAGGCCTGCTGCTTCCAACTTCTTGATCTCTTCTGCAATGAATTCTTGGCGCTCCACAGCTTGTTTTCTGACTTTCTTCTTGATGGGCCGCGCGTGAGGACAGACGGCAAGGTGGTGCTCAATTACTTTCCTGGGAACGCCGGGGATGTCAGATGGTTGCCATGCAAACACATCGACATTCGCCCGCAGGAAAGCAACTAGCGCGCTTTCCTATTTAGGGTCAAGTGTGGCACTGATGGTGAAGGTACCACCAGTGCCGTCCTCCTTGGCGGCCACTTTCTTAGTCTCTGGCGGAGCTGCCTTCGCCTTCTTACACTTGCCGGTGGAGCTCGATGGTGCGTCCTCGATGGTAGCGCAGCACTCCGAAGAGGTGCGCTTGCCGGAGTGGGCATCAGAGCTCTTGCCGGACTTGGTCTTCTTCTTCCCCCCGGGAGCTTCAGCGGCAAGTGGCTTGTGATCTATTGTGGCTGCTGCTTCCCGGTAGATCTTGTCAGTGCAGATAAGGGCATCTTTCTTGTCGCCAGGGACAGAGATGACACTTATCGGACCTGGCATCTTGAGCACGTTGTAGGCATAGTGAGAGGCTGCCATGAACTTGGCGAGTGCTGGACGGTCGAGTATCCCATTGTAGGGCAATGGGAAATCAGCAACGTCAAAGGTGACCCTCTCAGTCCTGAAATTCAGCTCGCTGCCAAATGTTACTGGCAACGTGATCTTCCCCTTCGGCTTGCTCCTTCCCGGGTTGATTCCTTGGAATGTACCAGTCTCTTCGAGCTCGCCGTCGGGGATCTGGAGCTTCTTGAGTACCGCGGAGGAGATCAGATTCAAGCCGGCCCCGCCGTCAACTAGCATCTTTGTGACCTTGAGGTTGCACAGAGTTGGTCAAACCAACATCGGAAAGCACCCGGCCGCAGTTATGCGATCAGGGTGGTCCTCAATGTCAAAGATGATAGGCGTGCTGGACCACTTCAGAGGCTTGCGTGACTCAACTGGTGGTTTTGCTGCATTCACTTCCCGCACCCACTGTTTGAGCTGGCGGTGCGAAGTATGCAGAGAAGCACCACCGTCAATGCACAAAACCTCTGTTGCTTTCTGAAACTCCTGCTCGTCGGCCTCGTCATCATCCATGTCTTCATCCTCGTCTTCATCTTCATCCTTGTCGCGGCCGCGGGGAGGTCTGTCTCCTTGCTGCTGCTTGGCCTTGCCGCGGCGTCCTCCCCTGCCGGGACGCTTCTTGCCGGACCCGCCAGTACCTTCCTGAGCCTTCTCCTTGTCGCGGCGCTCATACTCAGCTTTCTGCTGCTCGACAAGCTGCTCAACCTTCTTGCAACTTTGGAGATCGTGGCCCTTGGTGCGGTGGATCTTGCAATATTGCTTGTCGGAGCCGCCCTGCTTGTCGGCGGCCGCCACAGGTTCTACTTCCTTGGCGCCACCTCCGTTGCCGGATTGCTCAACAGCTACTACATCTTTACCTTTCCTTCTTCTGTTATTCCACCGCCGGTTTTTCTTTGCCGGGGCAGCATCCTCACTGTCAGACCCCCCTGCTCCTGTGTTCTCTCCGGAGAGTTTCCTCCCTTCCTCAGCACGTGCACACCTGTCAGCCAGGGCGTAGAGCTCACTGACGTCTCTTATCTTGCACATCGCCATCTCCTCCTGCATCCTGCGGTTACGCACGTTCTGATGGAACGCGCTGATGACCGCGGCGGGGTGGACATCTGGGATGTTGCGTTGCACTTGGCTGAATCTCTGAATATACTTGCGCAGGGGCTCTCCTTCCTTCTGGGCGAGCAGATGAAGATCGCTCTCCTGGCCATGGGGCTTGTGGCCGCCTGTGAAGGTGCCGACAAACTAATGACACAGGTCCGCCCATGAGGAGATGGAGTCGTCCGGCAAGTGCATGAGCCAGGATCTGACATTGGGCTTGAGTACCAGCGGGAAGTAGTTGGCAAGGATCTTCTTGTCGCGCCCCCCGGCAGCTTGCACCGTGATGGTGTAGATGCTGAGGAACTCCGACGGATGCAACCTGCCATCATACTGCTCTGGTACGTCTGGCTTGAAGTTCTTGGTACTGGGCCACTGGACTTGCCGCAGCTCACGAGTAAACGCAGGGCAACCTACCGCGTATGGCAAGTCGCCTGGTTCCCCTGGCGCATGCATGTCGACAGCGGGCCCAGCGCGCTGGTCTGACTGATGCCGCGCTTCTCTTCGGCACTCGATGCGAGTACGAGCGTCTTCTTGTTGCCGTTCCTGAAGAACTTGGCGTTGATCGCGACGAGCTCGTGGATCTGACGACGCCGTGGAGACGGTGTCGAGGTTGACCCGGCGAGTTGGCGATCTCGGCCTTCGGGGCGGGGAGTGCATGGTGGTTGCACCCCCACCAGTCTTGTCGCCATCGGCTTGCGCCTGGGCGTCTCGCCGCGGCTTTGATGTGCTCGGTTGCCGGGGAGTGTCGCCGTTGGCGAAGCCGATGAGGCTCTGAATGGTGGCCCTCCAACCGTCGATCTTGTCCGCCGTCGGAGGATAATCCAGGAGCAGTTGGGCTCGAGCCAACGCTTCTTCTGGAGTCTTTGGTGGCGGTGGCGAACGGTGCGAGGAGCGGGATATGCTTGGACTTCTAACTATGTTAGAAGGAGCAGGATCCCGTCCAGGCGACCGTGTTTTACTCGTGCCAGCAAGCTGGCGTGCGTGCTGGTCTTGAGCATCTCGAGATCCGCCAGCTCGATTTTGATCCAACGAGCGTATGGTACCGCGATTACCATGACGCTGTTGGTCCCGCAGCTCCTAAGACGGGCATGGTGCGTGTACGGACGCCGAGGTTTGCGCGGCCTTGTCCTTGGACCTGGCTGCGGCATGAGCTCCCTCGTCGGCGCCCGTTCCTCCGTCGGCGTCTACCCCACCGCCCGTTTGCTCCGGTGGCGGTGGGACCGACATGGACGGAGCAGCCACCTCTGAAGCCTTCTTCTTCGGTGGCATGTTGAAGAAGATGATGATGAAAACGAAGATCTGGCTCGCGTGAACGCCGGATCAGGTTCACGCAACCTCGACGCCCCCTACCTGCCACGCCAAAGATGTCGTGGGAAAGGAGCACCTATGGGGCAGGGGCCCTTTTCGGTCCGGCAGGGAGCGGAGGGCGCACGAAGAGTGGATCGAGGCGGAGCACGCGAGCGATTTTTACCCAGCTTCGGAGCTCTCCGGAGAGATAATACTCCTACTGCTGCTTTGTGGTTGTATTATGTTCTTGCTCGAGAGCGTGGAAGTGTTCTCGTTTTCGAATGAGTCGACCCCCCTCTACATTGCGCATGGGCCTCCTTTTATTGGCTAAAGGGGTCACCGACAGGTGGCAACGCAGACAGGGGTACAAATGTAAAAAAGAGGGGTTGGTACAACTGCCTCTACAGTGCACCCTACCTAACTCTGACGGCAGGGGACAAGAGCATTTAATGTCCATCTGGGTCGCCCAACAGTGCAGAAAAGCGACCGTTAGGGGCGCCACCGTTCGCCACGATGGCCTTCTCGTCATCTCCACTCACCACCTCTCACCGCTTGGCTGCACAGCTCCCCGCCACGTGCGCCTGGAACGATCCTGTGGCGACACGTTGACGGATGCGCTGGAGAGTGGGCACAGAGTGGTGGCTTCGCCACGGCAAGCGCCTTGCCGCGGTCGTTGTCTTGTCGCGCCCGGAAGCTTGTCGCTCGCCGGGTCTTGCCGGGATGCGCGGCGCGTCGCGGCAAGTTCCTTGAAATGCTTTAGTCATCCTTCCCGGCAAGCTCCTCTTGCCGGGGCCTTGGCCTTCCCGGCTAGCTCCTCTTGCCGGGGCCTTGACTTCTCAGTTAAAACACTTTGTTCTTGAATGGCTCCAATAGGAAATACGGAGGATCTTGGTGGGCACCCGGCAAGCCTTGCCGCGGGGCGCTGCGACTGCCCGTGCACAAGTTCGGGATACTAAGGTACCCCTTACTTTAGTACACCGACACATAGGTGTGAATATGTCACGCCATCCTGTTTTTCATACATATTCCATCCTCGCATCATGTGTTTGCCTTTCATCTAAGTAGTGTTCGTCAGTATCATGCACGAATGAGTTCCAAAGAGCGAATTTTATTCCTTTTTCTTATCGGTTTGACTTCACAATGCAAAATCATTACAGCTAAAGGAAATTAGTCCAGCAGTGGATGATGGTGGTCCTTCGGAGCAACTCAAACAGGGGGTCTCTACAGATTCTACTCCGCCATCCTCCCAACAAGATTCGCAAGACAACACAAGGCTGGACAGTCAACGTAGCTATGTAGATGATGAGCACATTCCCCTACTCCACCATCACATATGCTTGCTCTAACTTGGCACTATTATATGTGGTTGCATGTTGCGTATGATGTCTAGCTTGTATTGCTTCTAACTTTGTTGAATTGCATCTGCTTACTTTACACATAATGCCTGTGAATATGACACGTGTTCCTGTTTCTAGAACATACATGTACATGATGAGCACATCTCCCCTACT
The DNA here is from genome assembly GCF_002162155.2 of Triticum dicoccoides. Lineage (NCBI taxonomy): Eukaryota > Viridiplantae > Streptophyta > Magnoliopsida > Poales > Poaceae > Triticum > Triticum dicoccoides. The sequence continues at coordinate 237,415,348 of NC_041385.1, read as the reverse complement.
CCACCATCACAGGTGCTTGCTCTAACTTGGAACTGTTATATGTGGTTGCGTTTTCCGTATGATGTCTAGTTTGTATTTCTTCTGATTATGTTGAATTGCATCTGCGTAGCTTACAACTTATACCTGCAACGATCACTTACCCATAAGACACATTTAACTTGGGACTGTGATGTAGGTTGCATCTTGCATTGTCTTCTAGCTTGTACTGCTTCTAATTTCTTGGGCACTTACAACGAGACACTTTTTACCAGATAGAGTGATATTGGTTGCATGTTCATATGGTGCCTAGATTTCATTTTTTCTAATTTTGTTGAATCGCCTTCCGCTTACTGTTTTTCCATACATATTCCATCCTCCTATCGTACGTGTGCATATGAAACACTGTCTTTTTTTGTATATACTCCATCCTCCTATGTTGCGCTTGCCTTACATCAAGGTAGTGTTGGTCTGTATCATGCATCAACCAGTTATGCAGAGCTAATTTTATTCATCTTCTTGTGGTTTTGACTTCATAAGGCAATATCATAAAATAGGAAGGAAAATACTAAGTTAGGGGATGTTGGTGGTCCTCCGCACCGACGCAAACAGAGACTCTCAAGATTTGCCACTACTACTACTAATGAAGTTGAAGTCCCAAGTCTACATGATGAATTCATCTCCCGTACTCCACCATCGCGGGTGCTTGCTCTAAGTTGACGGTGTGATAATTGGTTTCATGTTACATATGTTGTCTAGCCTGTATTTCTTCTATTTTGATTAAATTGCACCTGCTGAGTTTATACTTTATACATCTGCATATGACATGGCTTTCTGTGTCTAGAATACACTGCATCTATCTATCATACCATGTTCTTACATCAAAGTACTGCTATTGTGTATCCCGCATCAGTCACTCATGATTGGACGCTTTTAACATGGCAGTTTGATAGTGGTTGCATCTTGCATTGATTTCTATGTTGTACTGCTTCTAATTATTTGAATTGCCACTTATGACAAGACACTTTTAACTTGGCAGAGTAATATTGGTTGCATCTTTCATATGGTGTCTAGCTTGCATTACTTCTATTTTCTTTAAAATCCTTCTGCTTAGTTTACACATCGTAGCTGTGAATATGTCATGCCGTCCTGTTTTACTTACCTATTCCATCCTCATACGGTTGTCTTACATCAAAGTATTGCTTGTCTGTATCATGCATCAATGAGTTCTAGATAGCGATTTTATTCTTTTGCGTTGTGGGTACGGCTTGACATGGGAAAGTCAAAAAAGAGCAAGGAAAATAATATAGTAGGGAGTGGTGTTACTCGTTGGGTGAAACGGAAAAGGATCTGTCGTCGAGATTCTGCTGGTACTTATAGTGCAGTAGAAGGTCCAAGTCTACCGGATAAATCTACAAACACAGTACATCAAAGTATTGCTTGTCTGTATCATGCATCAATGAGTTCTGAAGAGCGATTTTATTCTTTTGTGTTGTGGGTACGGCTTGACATGGCAAAGTCAAAAAAGAGCAAGGAAAATAATATAGTAGGGAGTGGTGTTACTCGTCGGGTGAAACGGAAAAGGATCTGCCATCGAGATTCTGCTGGTACTTATAATGCAGTAGAAGGTCCAAGTCCACCGGCTAAATCTACAAACACAATATCACATGCTCCACCAGCTGCAGCATCCACTTCAACTGTACCAGCATCTCAACGAGTTACTCGTTCATTTGATCTGGAACTGGCCAGTTCCCAAGCTGCCTTCACACCTAACACTACTTCCGAAGCACTGCTAACACAACATGACTTGGCAAGATCAGATGAACCTCATGAGCATCAACACCAAGATGGTACCTGACCGAGTCAAGTTGTAGTTGCATGCTCCTTTATGTGTACTCTCACAGTTTGATGTACACTAACACTTTCCATATTCGTTGTTGAAATAGCACCACAGCGCAAGCGGAAACAGACATCAGGGATAATGCTTGATAGATTAACAAAATCTAAAGGAGGAAGAATGGAGATCCATTTTGAGGCAGGTTTAAAAACGCCACATGATGCTAACAGAGTCTGCCAAGTTAGTATCAGAGGCAGCCATTGCCATTAGGTGTCATGCACGTATCCTCCCAACGTGGATCTAGTACAGGAATGAGAAAGACAATACTCAGTTTAACACCTTCCTTGACCATTTATCCGTAAGTAATGTTATTCATCGCAATTAGTAATATTGTCTTGCTCTGTCCCATACTTTCTAGATTCCTCCTAACAAGACTCACAATCTTTTTTCAATAGATGAGGTTCAAGTTGGATCCAAAAGATGATGCAACTAAACAAGCATGCACTCATGTTGTTCATTCTGCTCTGCGGTAGTATCGGTAGCACCTTAGAAATCTCGCTTTGAAGGCAAGGCTAACAATGAAATCGCCCAAACATCTCCTTTGGAATATATTACAGATGAAGACTGGACAACCCTCATTAAACACTGGTCTGATCCAAAGTATCAGGTAGGCTATATGTATTTGATCAGACCACATATTGAACTTGTATTTATGTATGTGCCTTACAAGTGTATCTTCTTCTAGGCTAACTATTTGAAGAACAAGACCAACCATTCTAAAGTGTAATTCTAACAGACAACAGGATCTCGTAGCTATATTGCACACTGCGAGGCTCTTGTAAATAGCTGATACTTCCTTCTTTTTTCTGTGCTATATTATCGTATCTATATTTACTTGTTCCAAATACAGAGGAAGCCCGTGCAGACCCAAAAAGAACCTGAACCGAATGCAGTGCAAATCTTCAAGGATTGCCACACCAGCAAGATGAAGGGCATGAGCACACTAGTTCAAGCCACTGTTGTAAGTCCTTACTCCTCCTGCCTTTGAACTGATTGGTACTATGATGTGTTCATTTAACTACTTGGTTTGCAGCCAATGTCAGTTACAATATTCACTTTTATACACAGATGTCTTAACGTATCATTTCACCTTACATGGTTTAAAAGAGATGAAGGATATTCTTTTGGTCTTGATATGTAATCTACTTGTTATGTTCACGTGCGCACACAATGATAAAATAGCCTGTTTGTTTTATATCTGTTTGCCCATGGTATGAATGATGTCATATTTTGTTCATCCTACTTTAAACCATGTCTCTTTATCCATAGATGTCAACGAATGTGAGGAAATAGACAATACAGTAGGCATGCTATATGGACATATGTTCTGAAAATGATTTTATTATGTAGTTGGCACTACAATACATGCCAATGTATTACAGTAGTTCACCAAAATAAGTTATGTATAAACATGTAACCTACTTTGTTTGTTTTTGTCTCATTAGTAACTTATCTGGTACACTAATCTACAAGTTCAAACTTTCAGGAAGCTATGGAACAAATGATTGAATAGCCACAGCCACCTGAAGGTGACGAGGCTACCACAGGCACAATGTCACATCTTGCTGCAGTGCGTCAGTATCTCTCCACTAACAGTGCAAAAAGCACCTTCCTGCATAATTTTGGGTTGGTTGTCAAGGTAACCTCGTCCAAATCACCTACCGAACAAAATCTTCCTACTAGACAGAGTGATGTATTTGTGCTCCAGATACAAGTCCAATCCCTAATGGACGTTGTTTTGGAAACAAGAATAGTGGTTGACAAATGTCGTCAAGATATGAATGGTTTTGAAACCAGACTACCAGACATTCGCTTCGTTGTTCGAGAGCAATGGCGGAAAAAAGGTGAAGATCGTGCTGCTCCATCAGATTCTACAGCCTGAAACATTAGCACTCAGGTCAAATGATATGTGCTTCTATACATCTGATGGTCCTTTTATCTGCAAGGACTGTAAACTTTATGCCAACATGCCTTTTGTTGTATGGTTGGAATTTATTTTGTTGTGATACAACATTTATGATGCTGCCAAAGGCTGCAGTATTTACGATGCTATTTTTGTATAGTGTAGGTTTATCTTAGTAATGTATTCAGCCGAAAGCTTCGTAGGATCCCAACATGCCAACATTCGTCGGACCCATTCAAATTGGGCTAAAAACGATTATGGGCAAAAATTTGCATGTTTCCCACTAAAAATATCTGGGCCTAAATCAGCATAAGCTTTCATATTTTTCTGGTAGGCCTGAGCCCATAGTGGGCCTTCAACATGCCTAAACATAATTTGGGCCCTCAATAACAATAGGTCATTTATAGGTGTAAATATCTCGAGCGCATAAAAAACATGGGCCTTTCATAGGCCGAAAGTGAGATTGGGCCCTGATTGTTCCAAATAACTTACTGGTCTTAACAGGCCGAAATGGTGGCCCATTTACGATGCGGATCTTTCACATGTCGAAATTCGGACGGCTGTAAATGCGCCGACCTAATACATGGGCCTTTAACAGGCCGGAAGTTCGGTCAGGCTAGATTATCGTCATTTTTATATGGACCGTTAATGGGCTTGATGTGACATTGGCCACATATGGCCCATTGATTTCGTCTGACGTTAACAGGCCGAAAGTGGCCCAAATCTATAGTGGGCCTCTAACAGGCTGAATGTCAGACGTGGCCGAATATGACCCAAATCCTTCACGGTCGTTTATGGGCCAAAAGTTTCATTGGCCTGTAAATGGGCCCAAATGAAGCAGGACCTTTAACAGGCCGGAAATACACCGGGCCGTAATTCAGCACAAATACTTAGCGGACTATTAATGTGCAAGAAGTGACCATGGGCCGCGATGATGACAAGTTTAGGACAGGCCGTTGACGGGCCGATTAGAAACTAGTCATACGAGCCTTAATTGAAAATGTTGGGCCTTTAGCTGGGCCGGCCCATTATGGTCTACAAAATCTTGTGGGCCTTTAGCTGGGCTGGCCCATTCTGGTCCGCTAAATCTTGTGGGCCTTTAGCTGGGCCGGCCCATTATGGTCTGCAAAATCTTGTGGCCTTTAGCTGGGACGGCCCATTATGGTCAGCTAAATCTTGTGGGACTTTAGTTGGGTTGGCCCATTTAAACTTTATAGGCCACTTTTGGGCCCGTCCACGTGTCAACATATCATAGGCCCATCTCGACCGTTGGATGAGTGACACCTGTGCCAACGCGGAGCTGATGCGTGGTTCCGTCGGCCAATGAGAATTTTACACGTGGAAAATCAGCATTGGTCATGGCCATTAGCGGGTTATTGGATCCAAAACCGGACCCGATATCTTAACGACGCTTAACAGCATCCCGTTATGGTGGTGCCACGTGTCGGTCACCCTTGACGAAAGCACTTCTATGACGCACAATTTATCGTCGTGGAAGTGGACACTTCCGTGATGATAATTTTAGTAATGTCATGGAACACTTCTATGACAGCACAGGTATGACTATCTTGATTCTGTCATAAAATCGTCATGGATGTACATGCATGACAAAAAACGAGACCTACTGTGACAAACACGTATCATCATGGAAGTGTATTTTTTGTTGTGATACGATGCCAAATGCCCATAACACATCCCGCGTGGCGGTTAGTGCGTATAGGTCAATGACCAACTCAGTCAAATACCCAATCTCGTTAGTGTCTTGCGAGAATGTGGTGACAATCAGTGCTCCTGTCGCCCCGTCTCGAGGACTTGCGGCAAGGGTCAGGCCCAACCCAATCCAGGGCGGTCTGCCCTACTCGACCATGCCTCGTCATTTTCTCGCGGGTATCCTCCAAATCAACCCAACTTCGGTAACTCCCACGGGTACCCCTCGGGGCCGACCCATCTTTAACATGGTTCTGTGGTAAACCCAAAGTAACTGTGTGTCTGAAGCACAAATAGGGAACCCAAGGAATCACCCTATATGGAATTCACTTGATGTAGACGTCAACGTGAACTTGGAGGACTCACCCTCGATGGTCCACACTTGAGTGGTTGCACGACTGATAATCCCCAAGTTTAAGGAATCATCGTAGCAATTTCCAAAGGTGGAAGTGATAAGTATGGAGTGTCGAATCCTCAAGGAGCTGAATGTAAGATAAATATTCTCTCAAGTCCTATCTGCCACTGATACGACTCTACATACACTAAACGTTTGCTTCCATCTGGAAACGAGAAATAAATCTACGTTGCGGGTATGAAGAGGATAGCTTTGCATGATATAGGAGAACTAAAATATAAAAATATGTGTTGTTAACATAAAGTTTGAATATATTACTATATATTATAAATACCGAGTGTGGAATAATGATGGATCGGTGTGCGGGATTATCCTAGGAAATTGTTAACAAGATCGGTAATCCTTATTGCAATTTTATATGAGGGAGAGGCATAAGCTAACATACTTTCTCTACTTGGATCATATGCACTTATGATTGGAACTCTAGCAAGCATCCGAAACTACTAAAGATCATTAAGGTAAAACCCAACCATAACATTAAAGTATCAAGTCCCCTTTATCCCATACGCAACAACCCCCTTTACTCGGATTTAAGCTTCTATCACTCTAGCAACCCACTATAAGCCAAACATGAACGTATCGCAAAACCCTACAGCGGGAATCCTTCACGTGTGCGCGGCATGAAAGCCACCATAGGACAGCACCAAAATAAAACATACAACTCAAACAAATGTAGATCATCAATCAACCCAAAGGACAAAAGAAATATACTCAAAACATCATAGGATGGCAACACATCATTGGATCATAATATCTGGCATAAAGCACCATGTTCAAGTAGGGGATTACAGCGGGGTGCAGGAGAGTGGACCGCTTAAAAGAGATGAGGAATGTGATGAAGATGGTGATGTTAAAGACGATCACCGCGGCGATGGTTCCCCTGGTGGCTCTCCGGCGCCATCGAGAGAGTGGGGGGAGGGTCCCCCTTGTGCTTCCTCCATGGCCTCCCCTCTAGATGGGGAGAGGTTCTCCCTCCGGTCCTTGGCGTCCATGGTGATGATGACCCCTTCCGGCTGCCTCCTCCATGGCCTCCGGTGATGATGGCCCCTCCGACAGGGTGCCGAAGAGCGCCTAGATTGAATTTTTGTGCCTACAGAGGATTGCGGCGGAGAACTTCCGATCTAGGTTTCTTTATAGGGGTTTTGGTATTTATAGGAAATTTTGGCGTCGATCTCACGCCAAGGGGGTCCACGAGGCAGCGGCAAGCCGGGAGCACCCTCTTGGGGGGGGGGGGGTAGGGCATGCCCCTACCTTGTCGTCTCCTCGGGACTCTTCTGGACCAACTCCGATGCCTGAGGGGTCTCTTTTGGTCCATAAAAATCACCATAGATTTTCAGCCCGTTTCAAGAAATTTTATTTTTGCACAAAAAACGACACCATGGTAGTTCTGTAGAAAACATTGTCAGACCAGGTTAGTTCTTATCACATCATACCAAAATCATATAAAATTGTTCTAAACATGGCATTAACACTTCATAACTTATAGATACGTTGGAGACGTATCAACATCCCCAAGCTTAATTCCTGCTCATCCTCGAGTAGGTAAATGATAAAAGAAATAATTTATGAAGTGTCAATGCTAGCATAGTGCATAAGTTTGATCAACGATAATTCCAATCACTTTTTCTAGCATCATTACATATCATAAATAGTAGCTCATCTCATAAAACTTCTCATGATCAAATAACAAACTATTAACATGTTAAAGTATAGACCATAGAGTTTCTTGAAAACTAGCAAACTATGTTCTGAGTCACCAAACAATTGCAATTCATCTTATTTCCAGGAAGGGTCTATGTAAGAGCTTTGATTTAGCAAATTCCACATACTCAACTATCATATAGTCTTCCATGATTTCTAACACTGAAAGCATATTTTTAGAACAAATAGCATCCGTCGAACACAGAGAAAGATATGGGCTTAATGTTTCGACTCCCAACTTATTTATCATATAGATAATTGTCAACAATAATAATTCATGATCAAATATATTTGAATGGCCATATATGCTTGGATCTTTCCCCACCACATGATGCTTGCCAACTAAAGAGTAATTGAGGTTTAAATAAGAAGGAATACTAATGACTCTTGCATAAATGTAAATACATGAATGTAAAAGATAGGCCCTTCGCTGAGGGAAGCAGCGGTTGTCATGCGCTTTTTATTTTTGGTTGTGCAAACCCTCAATGCAAAGGAACATCATGTTGTATTGCCCTTTGTGATAGCAACCTTTATTATGCAGTCTGTCGCTTTTATTTCTTTACCATCACAAGTTCATATAACGCTTATTTTCCCTTACAATAAAAGATCATACATATTTAGGAGCAATTTTTATTGCTTTTTGCACCGGTGACAACTTAATTGAAGGATCTTATTCAATCCATGGGCAGATATGGTGGACACTCATGGCATGAAACGGGGTTTAAGAGTTTTGGATGCACAAGTAGTATCTCTACTTAGTACAAAATTTTGGCTAGCAAAAGATCCTAAGCAAGCACCACATGTTAGAGGATCCATAACAATATAACTTCTATGCAAATATACCCAAACATAACTCATTATGTTGTCTTCCTTGTCCACTTCAACTAATTTGATCAAGTTTGAAAATAATTAATGGGGCTCACAATCATAGAAGATGTCCAAGATAGTATATTTATATGTGAAATCTCTCTTCCTTCAATATTCTTTCATCAATTGTTCAAGTGACCAATGTTGTGTTTTCTAACTTTCAATAAATTTTACCACATATACTTCTTATATGTGAATTCATTACTCCCCATGGGATAAGCATATGAAGCATATATAATTTCAGATTTATCATATTCAATTCGTTCTGCCATTTACTCATAAGATATAAGTAGAGCACAAGAGTAAATGACAAACTACTCCAAAAAGATATAAATAAAGAATAATGAGCAGTCAAGTAGTTAAATACCCATGTGAGGACTCTCTCATTCAAGATTTCAGATCCAATGATTTTATTCAAATAGCAAGTAAAATGGAAATACGCTTCAAGCAAAACACATATCATGTGACAAAAAAAATATAGCTCCGAGTAAGGTATACTGATGGTTTTGAAGATGAAAGAGGGGATGCCTTTGTAACATCCGGATAATTAAGCTACAGTGAACCTCTTTTAATAATGCCATGTCACCATGATTACTGTTGCTAATCTCGTGTTTGTTCAGAACCGATCCAAATTCAAATTTAAATTTATGGCAAACATCAAAAGTTTTCAAACATTAAAACTAAAATGTTCGGTTTGTGGCAAATAAATAATCCATACATTGTATTGGTGAAGAAGCCACACATATGTAAAGTATTTAAATGCAGTATAGTTGTTAAAACAGTAGGTAAAAGCGATTATTTAAATACCATTTGTAATTAATAAAATATCAAACTAAGTTATCTGGGAACTAGACTTTTCGTGACTTTGGACTAAGTTGAAATACTAATATTAGATGCTAAGTGTATATTTTACAAAGCAACTAAAATAATAGGAAACAAAATTAAAACATAAAAGAGATAAAAATAAGAAAAAAAGCAAAACAAAAAATAGGCAACTGGACCTCCCCTGGCTCAACTGGGCTTTTGCCCAGCCGGCCGGCCCACTCTCGGCCTAGAAATACCCCCACTACTGAAACTCTAACCACTGACACCCCCACTCCCCCCACTCGCTCGCTCTCCCCTCCCTCCCGATCCAGATCTGGATCGGGGCTCGACGCCTCGTCGCCCCGCCGCCGCCGCCCGAAGGGCCACATCGCCGGAGCCCTGTGCCGCCTCGACTCCGTCCTCCTCCCCA
>NC_041385.1:237388532-237405450 GCF_002162155.2 Triticum dicoccoides | reverse complement strand
CGCACCACGCGCTAGCACGAGCCGCTCCACCCCTGACCTCCCCATCATGGCCTCGCAGTGCGCGTGACGCGCAGGCGCGCCCGTCCGCCCCTGCCCCCTACGCTATGCCCTGCCTCACCTCTGGTTGTCGCCTGCTGCCGCCCATGCATCCCCGACGCCTGGCCACGCATCGCTGCTCGTCGGAGGCCACTAAGCTGCGCCGCACCTCCCGCCTTCCGCGCACCCACCGCCCCCTGCTCCCTGCTGCCCCGAGCTGCCGGGCCCACTCCTACCGCAGCCACCAGTCATCTCCTGCGCGCTTCCCCGCCTCGCCGGCCCTGCTGCTACCTCGTCGCCCCGGCCTCCTCGCCCAGCACGCCGTGGCCGTGCCCTCGTGCCGTTTGATACTTATATTTTGCATCATGTCTTTATATTGATATTTATTGCATTATGGGATATTATTACACATTATATCACAATACTTATGCCTTTTCTCTCTTATTTTATAAGGTTTACATGAAGAAAGAGAAAGCTGGCAGCTGAAATTCTGGACTGGAAAAGAAGCAAATATTAGAGACCTATTTTGCATAACTCCAAAAGTCCTTAAACTTCACGGAGAGTCATTTTGGAATTAATAAAAAATATTGGTAGAAGAAAGCACCAGAGGAGGTCACCTTCCATCCACAAGGGAGAAGGGCGCATCCCCCGTCCTTGTGGGCCCCCTGGCAAGCCTCTAACGCCCATCTTCGGCTATATGGTGTGTTTTGACCTGAAAAAATAAGCAGGAAGCTTTCGGGACGAAGCGCCACCGTCTCAAGGCGGAACCTAGGCAGAACCAATCTAGGGCTCCGGCGGAGCTGTTTTGCCGGGGAAACATCCCTCCGGGAGGGGGGAATCATCGGCATCGTCAGCATCACCAATCCTCTCACCGAGAAGTGGTCAACCTCCATCAATATCTTCACCAGAACCATCTCCTGTCAAACCCTAGTTCATCTCTTGTATCCGATCTTTGTCTCAAAACCATAGATTGGTACCTATGGGTTGCTAGTAGTGTTGATTACTCCTTGTAGTTGATGCTAGTTGGTTTATTATGTGGAAGATTATATTTTCAGATCTTTATTGATAATTAATACTCCTCTGATTATGAACTTGAATATGCTTTATGAGTAGTTAGGTTTGTTCCTGAGGACATGGGAGACGTCTTGTTATAAGTAATCATGTGAATTTGGTATTCATTTGATATTTTGATGAGATATATGTTGTCTTTCCTCTAATGGTGTAATGTGAATATCGACTACATGACACTTCACCATGATTTGGGCCTAGAGGAACGCATTGATAAGTAATAAGTAGATGATGGGTTGCTAGAGTGACAGAAGCTTAAACCCTAGTTTATGCGTTGCTTCGTAAGGGGCTGTTTTGGATCCATATTTTTCATGCTAAGGTTAGGTTTACCTTAATTCTTCTTTCGTAGTTGAGGATGCTTGCGAGAGGGGTTAATCATAAGTGGGAGGCTTCTCCAAGGAAGGGCAGTACCCAAGAACCGGTCCACCTACATATCAAATTATGAAAGTAACAAACACGAATCATATGAGCATGATGAAAACTAACTTGACAACAATTCCCATGTGTCCTCGGGAGCGCTTTGCTTTAAATAAGAGTGCGTCCAGGCTTATCCCTTACTACAAAAAGGATTGGGCCACCTTGTTGCGCCTAATTTAGTTTTGTTCCCCGTTACCCATTAAGATTTATCTTATCACAAAACTATTTGTTACCGACAATTTCAGTGCTTGCAGAGAATAGCTTGCTGAAAACCGCTTGTCATTTCCTGCTGCTCCTCGTTGGGTTTGACACTCTTACTTATCGAAAGGACTATGATAGATCCCCTATACTTGTGGGTGTACCTGGCCAAACCTCGGGACGGGCCGGACTTCGTATAAAATGGTTTATGGAAAAGCATGTCACTTACCTCTTGGACTAGAACATAAAGCTTATTGGGCTATTAATGAGCTCAATTATGATTTCAAACTTGCCCGTGAGAAGAGTTTATTTGACATTATCTCACTTGATGAATGGAGAACCCAAGCCTATGAGAATGCCAAGTTGTTTAAAGAAAAAGTTAAAAGATGGCATGACAATAGGATACAAAAGCGTGAGTTTAATGTAGGTGGTCATGTTTTTCTATACAACTCTCATTTAAGATTTTTTGTAGGAAACCTTCTCTCTAAATGGGAAGGCCCTTACATTAACCAGGAGGTCTATCGTTCCGGTGCCATGAAAATCAACAACGCCGAAGGCACAAATCCGAAGGTGGTAAACGGTCAAAGAATCAAACATTATATCTCAGGTACTCCCATAAATGTTTGAGACCAATATAATTAACACCGTAACACCGGAGGAGTACATAAGGGACACTTCCTAGAACGTTTAGGACTCGGAAAAGGAATAGGTATGTGGTACGGTAAATAAACCGAGTCCAAAACATTTCCAGTAGCAATTTTTCCCCGTTTTGGAATATTTAAAAATTAGGAAAACTAAAATTAGTCCGAAAGAGACACGAGGCCACCACAACGGTGTATGGCGCACCCTACCCCCCTGGGCGCACCCCTTGTCCTTGTGGGCACCTCTTGTGCCCTTCGGACTCCATTTTCTTGCACAATACTTATTTTGCTCGGTAAAAATTCATTATATAATCTCCCGAAGGTTTTGACCACTGTACCACGACAATATCCTCTGTTTTTTATTTTGAGTTGTTTCTGCAGTAGATTTAGAGCAAGATTCCTTTGCCAGAGTCGGACGGGGAGAGTCGGGTATCTCACCCGACACCGGGCCCAAGAGCATACAGCGAAGCTGGCCACTTTTGGCAATAAACAGAGGAAGAGATTGAGGCTGACTTGAAAAGGGTGGCTGCCAAGGATCAAGAAGTTGCCTCTCATCTTCAAACAAGATTCGTGATGGAGGAACTCTAGAGCTCAGCTATACCAAATGCGGTCATTCCTCCCAATGCTAGATTTCTCTCTTATGGAAATATGAAAAAGAGTGTTGCTTTTTCTCCCGCAGCTATGAAACATCCATGGGTGAATGGATCTTCAGCTGTCACGGGTAAACTTCACAAGGAAGTAATGGATCTTTAGTAGCAAATTAATAAGCTCGAGGAAGAGAATCTCATCCTAAGGGGCATCATCGCCAAGAATATCACATCACCACCTCCGAAGAACGAAACATAAATACATGGATATGGGCACTCCCCTTGGCAACTGCAAAGCTTGGGGGAGGTGCCCCGGTATTGTATCACCATCACACCTCTATATTTATCGTTTTTATTAGTTCGATCCTTTTGGTTATATCTTGATCTAGTAGAATAAAGTTTTAGTACAATCTAGTTTTGAGTTTTGTTTTGATCTCTATCTATGTAATCGAGTCCGTGGGTTATATATAATAAAGAGTAGTTTTGAGTTAAGGGCTTTGCTTTCGTGCTATGATCTTGAGGGAATAAAATAAGAGAAAGAACAAAAAGTAATAAAGAGATCATATATTGATCTTATGGAGAGTAATGACTTCAAATATAAAGAGTATGATGAATAAAATTTGTTGAGAGTTGACAAACATAGTTTTGGTCATGGTTGCAATTAATAGGAAGTAATAAAGAAAGAGATGTTTTACATATAAATATACTATATTGGACATCTTTTGTAATTGTGAGCACTCATTAGAATATGACATGCTAAAAAGTTGATGTTGGACAAGGAAGACAACATAATGGGTTATGTTTTCTTATATCCGAATAGAAGTTATATTGTCATGGATCATCCAACATGTTGAGCTTGCCTTTCCCTCTCATGCTAGCCAAATTCTTTGCACCAAGTAGAGATACTACTTGTGCTTCCAAACATCCCTAAACCCGATTTTGACATGAGAGCCCACCATACATACCTATGGATTGAGTAAGATCCTTCAAGTAAGTTGTCATTGGTGCAAGCAATAAAATTTGCTCTCTGAATATGCATGATCTATTAGTGTGAAGAAAATAAGCTTTATACAAACTTGTGATATGGAAGAAATAAAAGCGGCGGACTGCATAATAAAGATCTTTATCACAAGCGTCAATATAAAGTGACATTCTTTTGCATTAAGATTTTGTGCATCCAACCATAAAAGCGCATGATAACCTCTACTTCCCTCTACGAAGGGCCTATCTTTTATCTTCTACCCTTATACAAGAGTCATGGTGATCTTCACCTTTCTTTTTACACTTTTTCCTTTGGCAATAACTATGTGTTGGAAAGATCCATATATATATATCCACTCGGATGTAGGTTTTCATAAAGTATTATTGTTGACATTACCCTTGAGGTAAAAGGTTGGGAGGCGATACTATAAGCCCCTATCTTTCTCTGTGTCCGATTGAAACTTTGTACTCATAAGTATCGCGTGAGTGTTAGCAATTGTGAAAGACCAAATGATAGTTGAGTATGTGGACTTGCTGAAAAGCTCTTATATTAACTCTTTCCGATGTTATGATAAATTGCAATTGCTTCAATGATTGAGATCATAATTGTTAGTTTTCAATGAAGTTTCTGATTCATACTCTACATTGTGAATGAATTGTTACTTTAGCATAAGAAATTATATGACAATATATGTTGCAGTTCTAAAGATGATCATGATGCTCTCTTGTCCGTATTTTATTTTATCGACACCTCTATCTCTAAACATGTGGACATATTTTTAGATATCGGCTTTCGCTTGAGGACAAGCGAGGTCTAAGCTTGGGGGAGTTGATAAAACCATTTTGCATCATGTTTTTATATTGATATTTATTGCATTATGGGCTGTTATTACACATTATATCACAATACTTATGCCTTGTCATTCTTGTTTTATAAGGTTTACATGAAGAAGGAGAAAGCCGACAGCTGGAATTCTGGACTGGAAAAGGAGCAAATATTAGAGACCTATTCTGCACAACTCCAAAAGTCCTGAAACTTCACGGAGACTCATTTTGGAATTAATAAAAAATATTGGGCGAAGAAAGCACCACTGGGGGCACCTGCCATCCACAATGGTGGAGGGCGCGCCCCCGTCCTTGTGGGCCCTCTAGCAGGCCTCCTATGCCCATCTTCTGCTATATGCTATGTTTTGACCTAAAAAAATAAGGAGGAAGCTTTCGGGAGGAAGCGCCACCGTCTTGAGGCAGAACATGGGCAGAACCAATCTAGGTCTCCGGCGGAGCTGTTCTGCCGGGGAAACATCCCTCCCAGAGGGGGAAATCATCGCCATCATCATCACCACTGATCCCCTCATCGAGAGGGGGTCAATCTCCATCAACATCTTCTCCAGCACCATCTCCTCTCAAACCCTAGTTCATCTCTTGTATCCGATCTTTGTCTCAAAACCTCAGATTGGTACCTGTGGGTTGCTAGTAGTGTTGATTACTCCTTGTAGTTGATTCTATTTCCTTTATTCAGTGGAAGATATATTTTTAGATCTTTAATGATAATTAATACTCCTCTGATTATGAACATGGATATTCTTTGTGAGTAGTTAGGTTTGTTCCTGAGGACATGGGAGAACTCTTGTTATAAGTAATCGTGTGAATTTGGTATTTGTCCAATATTTTGATGAGATGTATGTTGTCTTTCATCTAGTGGTGTTATGTGAACATCGACTACATGACACTTCACCATGATTTGGGCCTAGGGGAAGGCATTGGGAAGTAATAAGTAGATGATGGGTTGCTAGAGTGACAGAAGCTTAAACCCTAGTTTATGCGTTGCTTTCATAAGGCGCTGATTTGGATCCATATGTTTCATGCTATGGTTAGGTTTACCTTAATTCTTCTTTTGTAGTTGCGGATGCTTGTGAGAGGGGTTAATCATAAGTGGGAGGCTTCTCCAAGGAAGGGCAGCACCCAAGCACCGGTCCACCCACATATCAAATTATCAAAGTAACGAACGTGAATCATATGAGCATGATGAAAACTAACTTGACAACAATTCCATGTGTCCTCGGGAGCGCTTTGTTTTATATAAGAGTTTGTCCAGGGTTGCTCTTTGCTACAAAAAGGATTGGGCCACCTTGCTGCACCTTTTTTACTTTTGTTACTTGTTACCCGTTACGATTTAACTTATCACAAAACTATTTGTTACCAACAATTTCTATGCTTGCAGAGAATACCTTGCTGAAAACTGCTTATCATTTCCTTCTGCTCCTCATTGAGTTCGACACTCTTACTTATCGAAAGGACTACGATAGATCCCCTATACTTGTGGGTCATCACCGTTCTACGTGCCCTGGCCTCGCCCCATCTCGCGCGCGCTCGCACCTTTTGCCGTTGCCGCTCTGCTGCGGTTGCTTTGCCGCAGCCATGCACCGGTCCGCGCCCGTCCACGCCCACGACCCCGGTCGCGCATGCTCGCAAGTCCATGTCACCGCATGCTGGTGAGCGGCCGTCTCGCGTCACCGTGCCCGCAGCCGCCGGCCGGGTTCACCAGCCCCGCGTGCCCCTAGGCGTGCGCCCGTTAAGCCCCAGGGCCTATGACAAGTAGGCCCCTGCCCCAGGACGATTAAATAAAAAAATGTTAAAACAAATAAATTATTATTTAATTAATTAATGAGTTGATTAAGTTAATTAATCATGTTTAACTAATCTAATTAAAATGAATTAACCTAATCACTTAGTTAATCTAATTAACTCTATTTTAGTTAGTGTGTGTCAATGACAACGGGACCCACCCGTCAGTTGATTGGTCAATGGTCAACTTTGACCGCTGACGTCATGCTGACGCAATATATATTTTTGAATAATAATAATCCAAGACAATGATTAAATCTTTATAAATTAATATAAAATAAACCGTAACTCGGATGAAAATAGTTTGTGCATGAAAGTTGCTCAAAACGGCGAGACAAATCCGAATACGCGGTCCGTTCGTTCGTCAGATGTCCCTGACATAGCGAACTTGCAACCATCCCCCTCCGATCCACCTGTCCGAAAATGCCAAACACCGGGAATGCTTTCCCAGATGTTTTCCCCCTTCGCCAATAGCACCTAGTACATCGTTAGCACACCCTAGCATCACTAAATGGCATGTCATGCATCTTAATGCATCTATTTGCATTGTATTCATTGTTTCTTTCCCCTATTCTCTATGGTAGACTAGGAGGCTGACGCCGCTCCTGCCCCGATCGACTAGGGTGTTGATGACCCATCCTTCTCTACTGTTCTTCCAGGCAAGCAAACCCCCTTTGATCAACTAGATATAGCCCACTTTCTTCTCTCTTATTCTTGCATTAGGTTTGCTACGGTTGTTGATTCGATAGCTCCTATTCTGTTGCATAGCCTGTCATTGTTGCTATAATTGTTGATACCTTTACTTGCTATCCTAATGCGTAGAAAGAGGTTGCTAGTATTACATCAGTGTCCCTACACTCTTGTCCGTCTGCCATGCTATATTACTGGACCGTGATCACTCAAGATGTGATCACGGGTATATACTATACTATTACATCGTGATCACTCAAGATGTGATCACGGGTATATACTGTACTATTACATACTTATGTTGATGATTCGGAGATGGGGGCTGAAGGGGCAGGTGGTTCCACCCAGGTAGTGGTGGGTCTGGGTTCCCGGCAGCCCCTTGATGGTTACTTTGTGGCGGAGCGACAGGGCAGTTTGCGACCACCTAGGAGACAGGTGGGCCTGGTCCCTGGTCGGCATCCGCGATTACTTCAAAATAACACGCTTAACGAGATCTTGGTATTTGATTTGAGAATGGCTACGAGCCTATACGCACTAACCAACTACGCGGGAACATTTATGGGCACTCGACGTCGTGGTATCAGCCAAAGCCTTCTTGACGTCAGCGACTAAGTGGTGCGCGTCGGGTCGGATTGGAACGCCTGCTCTTGTATAAGGCAGCTAGGTCTGCTCACCGGTCGCGTTCGCAACATGCAGGTGTGCAATGGGCGATGGGCCCAGACCCCTGTGCTCTTAGGATTTAGACCGGCGTGCTGGCCTCTCTGTTGAGCCTAGGTAGGGCTGCGACATGTTTATCTTCCGAGGTCGGGCATGACCCAGGAAAGTGTGTTTGGCCAGTGGGATCGAGCGTGTTGGGTAATGTGGTGCACCCCTGCAGGGAAGTTTATCTATTCGAATAGTCATGTCCCTCGGTAAAAGGGCGACTCGGAGTTGTACTTCGACCTTATGACAACTAGAAGCGGATACTTAATAAAACACACCTCTTACAAGTTCTAGATATAACCCGGTGATGGCTTTCCCACAGGGCGATGAGGGGAGGATCGCCGGGTAGGATTATGCTATGCATTGACACTTCTTACTACTTGCTACTCTCTTCTACATGCTTCAAGATGGAGGCTACCAGAAGCGTAGTCTTCTATAGGACTAGCTATCCCCATCTTATTCTAGCATTCTGTAGTTCAGTCCACATAATACTATCCATTGAATTGATACCGATGCATATGTAGTGTAGATCCTTGCTTTCGAGTACTTTGGATGAGTACTCACAGTTGCTTTGCTCCCTCTTTACCCCCTTTTCCATTCTTCTCGGATGTCGCAACCAGATGTTGGAGCCCAGGAGCCAGACACCACCATCGACGATGACCCATACTACACCTAGGGTGCCTACTACTACGTGGAGCCGCCGACGACCAGGAGTAGTTAGGAGGATCCCAGGTAGGAGGCATGCGTCTCTTTCGATATGTATCCCAGTTTGTGCTAGCCATCTTATGGCACCTTGTTTAACTTATGTCTATACTCAGATATTGTTGCTTCGGCTGACGCGTTTATGTTCGAGCACTTGTATTCGAGCCCTCGAGGCCCCTGGCTTGTAATATGATGTTTGTATGACTTATTTGTTTTTAGAGTTGTGTTGTGATATCTTCCCGTGAGTCCCTGATCTTGATCCTACACGTTTGCATCTATGATTAGTGTACGATTGAATCAGGCGGGTCACAAGTTGCTATCAGATCCGACTGCCTGTAGGAATCCCCCTTCCACACTCCTTGGCCGAAGTTGAGTCTAGTCACTGAAAAACTTTTACTAACATGGTTGTGTGGCTTACTGGCCCACATCGCTATTGAGTGGTATTAGGATCTTTTATTCCTCGAACTTTACTCTAGAACTCTGATATCTCTTCTATTTGGGTTAAATGATTTTGCTAACTCTAACTCTAGGTTCTCATAATTACTTCCTCTTGAAGAACCCCTCACTCAAGATGATTGCTTGGTGCATCGAAGGATTTCTAAGATACTCTCTGATGTTCTCTTGAGACTTTGTGCCCGTTGCTTTTGCAATTCCCTACCACCGAAATATCCCTATGGATACATACATACATGCCGTTCTTACTTTTATTCCCGGTTGATCTTGTTATTACAAGATAGCTCAAAATTCTCTCTATTGTTCCGAGAATACTTGTGCCTACTGCCTTGCAGTTCTTTGCCACTTGAATACCCCTACGGATAATTCTCAGACTTATCGTGTATCCGCTCATCCCTAGTTGATTCATGTATTTCAGAGAAGTCTTCGAAAAACCATTCGATCTTCCGAAAATCCTCAACAACCTATTGCTCTTGAAATTCTTGCTTGCTTGCATTATGATTAATCCCATAAGTCTAGTAATCTTATTGGCATCCTTTGTCATTATCATTTTGTGTCTGCTGATTCAATAGGTGGCAAATGCTCGCAATCCTCAATCATATCCTACAATTCATCCTTTCGGCTCAGACGTCATTTGAAACATGGGCTGGATCTCGACCAACCGGATTGCCATCGATTGTACCCCTAAGCCTACTCAACTTATCCATCCTTAATTAGAGCCCTTGCTCCCGATCCCTTGATTTGGAAATCTTAATTCCTTTGCCTTTGAGCTTTGAATTAGTCAGTTGTTTCTATATTCCAAAGCCTTTGCTTTTTTTTGTCCTCTGATTTTGTGCCAATGCTCACATCAACCCCGTTATGGAACGTCAGATCCTTTGTTGAAT
The DNA here is from genome assembly GCF_002162155.2 of Triticum dicoccoides. Taxonomy (NCBI): domain Eukaryota; kingdom Viridiplantae; phylum Streptophyta; class Magnoliopsida; order Poales; family Poaceae; genus Triticum; species Triticum dicoccoides. Next base: position 237,395,466 of record NC_041385.1, on the reverse strand, counting down.
TATCACCCGATAGTGTCCTTCGTATACCAAAACCTCAAGCAGTTCTTCTCCTATACATAATGCCATTAGTAAATCCTATTCTCTAATTCGGCCAACCATGCTCTGCTTTCGAACTGGTGATAAATTACTCTCGAATCTTGTGGTATATGTTTCTAAGATGCCCCGATGGGTTGAACCTATGCCTTCCTTAATCTGTGTGAACCTGAAAGTTTTTCAAGGTTCATACTCCTCTGGTTATTCACCAGGTAGGTCTTCGCACTCAAATCATTTTTAATAGAGCAGTGAATGAAAGGTTATGCATTCAAGAAGTGGGAGTCGACCTTGGACCTTGTGTTCATGCCCATGGACATTATGTAGATCTTATCATGGCAGTTTCTCTCAAAATTAATTATCCCTTAGTATAAGCTCATCTTATATCTGGGGTTTGGTCCTTTGAAACCGTGGTTCCGACCATGATTTTTCTTCTTTGATTCTATTTCTTGGACAAGTTAAAGTATGTGCCTTCTGCAGATCAATATGCCTGCCCAACCACTATTTTGATCTACCTTCTAGTATTACCCCCTGATATCTCGAGGATATCAACCCATTGCACTACATCTTATGAATTTCTGATGAAGTAGTACCTTTCCCCGTCATATTCACTCCAATGGTTCTGGGTTGTTGTCAACTGAGAACACCGATTAGTGAATCGAATCGACACTGTGATTCACTACTCCTAGTACTTTGTTGTTAAGAAGTATAATACTCCATCATGCCATTTCTAGCCTGATCAGCTACATCGTTATCATGCTAATTTTAACTGTGCTACCTGGTCCTTCTTCCCGGAGCACAAATTTCGATGGTGAGCTAATCTTACGTCGATCTTCCTCGTCATATCATTTCTCCTTGAATAGCAAACTTGATTTCAAGTTTGTGTCCTCCCCATGGTTCCAATAACCTTTCGCTTCATCATTCCTTTGACTTGATGTCATCGCCAATCGATTACATCTTCAATCTCTCGACAAATGTGTCATGATCATCATCAGAATTCTGAGCTCCAACACAAACTTGTTCATGTTTTGTGTTATAACTTGAGTTCCTTGCTATCCAGCATTTGTTCTCCTTTACCTCGGAGTATTACCATCTTTTATGGCAAGAAGGTCATGAGAATTTCACCACCTCTTAAGAATTCTTGATACAAGTGATACTTCTTGTCATCTCTGTTCATTCCTTAGTCCCCGTTTTGTTTCTAACTGGAAAACCGACAATTGAACTATGAAGTGTGAATTTAAAAGTCCTAGCAACCCTATTGCTTTGAAGTTAATGGTCGATATTTCATTCTTAGACCATTGGTTATTGAATCACCATTCTAACATTGATCATGCTACCTAGCCAATATTTGGGTGCACCTTTCAACCAATGTTTAATTGTGTATGTTTTCCTCAAGCATACCTCATTATGTCATCTGATCTAACAAATGTTATCTCCTTGTTCACATAATTGTGGAAATCCGTCTTTTTAGAAATCTCGATGAAATGTCGCTGAGTCCATCAGCCACCTCCTCATCCTATCCTTGGTTTAATGATGAACTCTTATTTCGGAACCCGCTCCCATAGTTCATTTCCCGAGAATCTTACAATGTCTTCTTGTCAATTTGTGTTGCACCTTTTCTTCTCAGGCATCCGGAGTCTAAGGTATCCTGACACCAATCAAATCTGAATCTCGGTCAGATATGATGGTTGGAACATATTTCCAAGAGTTATAACATTGGTCTTTATATGACCCGGTAAGGTGATGTCATGCCTATCACACCTAGCTAGAGGACCTATTGATATAAGTTTCCTTTTTAGCAAGGTTAGCCATTCTTCCATGAGGAAATTGTAAGACTTATTATATAAGTTGCTCCTGATGGATCATTTGTGTATCCAAAGTTTCACCTTTAATTGATGACCATGTCAATGCTATCTCGAAGCATGTCTGTGGTACTCCGATCTTCAATAAGAACATTTGAAGCACAATGCTAAGTTTTCTATATCAATTATCCAAACCCCGTTGTATGAGTAAAACTCATTAAATCCTTGCCCCTTCGTCTGGATGGTTACATACTTGGAGCTCTATCATTAATATCTTGCTCTGCCTTTCCTTGGGAAAGATATACTCTAATACTTGAGTATAAATACCTTTTCCTTTCGATTGGACTGATTAATGTAATAATCACATTTTCCTTCACATTGTTTTGGTTAACCTTTCTTGTGACCTATATGATGTAAGCAGTAATATTTACCTGCTTATGTAAACACCTTAGTGTCTAGTGTAACAATGTTACTATTGTTGATGACATTCCGGTAACCACCGAGGGATGAGAACTTTGCCTATTGGTCCGCCTCATTCAACGAGCAGGAAATGGTTCTCTTCGTCCCCCGCCCTTGGTACTGATGTTGTTGCCGACATAACTGACAGGCTATCCTCTAACTTGCCTTGCTTACATGATCGTGCAAGACGTGAGCGCCCTTTCTACCTTTCACTGGTACGCGTCAGTGCTATACAAATGGTTTTTAACCCCTTTCTGCGACGGCATTTGGAACCGTCGCCAAGTGAGTGTCGGCGATAGGGGGGTCCTTTCCACACGACCCAAAAACCATCAGGAATAGGCAGCCAAGATGCATATACAGTACTCATATTCATTTGTGCTCGCATTGCCATCGCAGTCGGTAGTCTGTGGTGCTAAATTTATGATGCGCGGCCCATCACAAATGGTTCACTATTATAGAACATGTATGATAAGCAGAAAATCACACACATTCGCTTTTCCCAAAGGTCGGACCATCGTAACATCGTCGTACATGACAACTATCACACATGCTATTCTGTGGTGCAATGTTTACGATGCATACTTCATCAGAAACAGTTCATGGTTGCGAATCGTGTACGATAAGGCAACTATCACAAACGTTTAGTTTGCCCGCACCGTTTGTGATATTGTCTGACATCTCACACGCTTTGCAAACGGCAACTGTGTGCACACTTGTAGAGGTTTCCTCTTTGTGAACCGTCTTGGATTATGGTGTATATCACAAACGTTTGTTTTTACCAACCGTGTGTGCCATAACGACCTAGAGAGCATAATTTCACCATAATTTAATTGCTGCTATATCAAATTGTACCGGATTTGAATTTGAAATTGAATTTGAATTTGAATGTATGCTATAGCTTTATTCATATCCATCATGTTCAGACAACCAATGCAATATTCGATTCATAGGTACATATCAAGAATTACATAAGAACCAAATAAAGAATGATGAACCACAGTTGTATACTTGTACTATTAAAGATGGTAAAGAAAGAGGTGAAATACATTCTGGTTGCTGAACTAGATGAAGCGGAATGCCCATATTGTGCCCTCCTCCATGCAGAAGGCACGCACGACTCTAGTCCAACCCCTTGTGATGGCCAACCGCCCATCCTTCACGATATTCATGAAAACATCTAGATAATCATCGTGTTCTGGTAGAAATACTTTAACCTTTGCATGCCCACCAATCATGTATTTTGAGAGGTAATCTTGAGTAAACTACTTTGGCAACCACTGCAAAGGAAAAAAGATTCAGACATTGTCATCTAACACAACTCATTATGGGCAGTAAAAAGAAGGCTGCAGAGTTCTTACTTACCATCCTGCAGTTTGCTGTTGTATTGGATAAAGTGTAAACAAATAGTTTAATTGCCATCTTTTGCCCCATTTTACTAACAAACTTTATCAACTTCTTCACTTAATGTTGGTTCATCGATATCTCATTTCCCCATACGCAGAAAGGGTCGAAGCGTGGAGCTTTACCAATGACATATGTACCTAAAATCACCAAGTTAATATTAGAAGCTAACAACCGATTGCACAATGATGTAGTACAACACTCTTTTATAATATCTTATAACATCCAATATACTCACATACTAGATGAATTAACATCTTATATTATGGGCTGGAAGGAGTTTATTGCATTCTTACAAATTATCGGGTGATTAACTACTGATGTATCCATGGGTTAGAGTTAGTTTGAGCAAGTTCAGGCTCAAATAGCCCTAAAGTATATCTAAACATGAGGGCTAGTTTGAGCTAGTTGCATCTATAACCCACCCAAAAAAACTATCCATCCCAAGAGGTGCTAACTGGAGCTAGTTCTCCTAGGGCATTTATTGTCAATCTAAGTATCTAGCCCTGTCATCCAAACACCTCTTTGGATGGAGTTAGTTCAGGGTTAGTCATGAGCTAGAAACTAACTCTAACCTCTAGCTAAGTTGAGTATCCAAACAGGGTCGTGTTGTTGTTGCTACTGCTCTTCTACGTATATCTAGACATCATGAGAACATTAAGGTAGCACTCTTCCTTGTTGCTATGTAGCCTAGGATTGCATATTTAGACACTAAGTACATTGCATGTTGCTATGTAGCCTCAGATATATTCATATGGCCCTAGTTAACCTAACGATAAATGGGTTGCAGATATATTCAGTTAAAAGTCCGATTAACCGACTAGTCCCTTATCAGCCCCCGGCCTATATGGTACCAGCTACCGATATCCTGAACAGTGAGCATATATAAGCCATGGGATGAAGCTAACCTCGATGGAAAACAGCAGTCATTCCCAAAAATGTCCTGTGTAGGTACATCGAGAAGCATGTTAAGCACAACAGGCTAAACATCAACCAAAATTATCCATGGCAGACAAAATAATCTCCAAAAGATAGCTTCAGTGTGCAGGTTTAAGCACACTAGTAAAGAAAAACAAGTGGAGAGGTGTGTTAACTGCAACAGGCCTAACATTTAACAACAAGCAAACATAGTTATTCAAATTGGTATTGTACTGGTCTAAGTACACTAGTTATTGTTAAATAAAAATGGAAAGGCGTGATAACTACAAGATGCAGCAACCAAATGTAGTCATTCATATTGGTATTGTTGAAACTGGTACTGATGAAATTGAACTGCACAGTTCATACTTGCACATATAGAACATCACGTTGTGAATAAATGGAATAAACAAGGCATACTATGAACAACCAAAGATAGCATTTGAAACTGGACATATGCTAACTACAAACAAAAGAACAATCAAAAAACTTTAAAAAAGAGGCATATGCTAGCTATAACAGGCTTAACAGCAAGCAAATATATGCATTCCTATTGGTATATTTAAAACTGGATTGATGAAATGTACTGCACAGTAAATAATTGCACATATAGAGCATCACAAGTTGAACAACTGAAATAAACAAGGCATACTGCAAACAACCAGATATAGCAATTAAAACTAGACATATTCTTACTACACTAAAAAAGGGACTCGACAAAACAAATCATGGGTTTCCTCACTTGTCACAGATGGGCTCGTTCCCGTGGGAAGAGCACTGACCCTGGATGTGCTCCATATTGTCGCAAATGGGATCCTTCCCCTTGGAAGAGCACGGCAGTAGGGTGCCCTCCCTATTGGGCTCTTTCCCCTTGGAAGAGCCGGAGAGGGTGCCCTCCTCGTGGTCGCCATTGATGAGGTCTGACTTGGAAGCTGTAGATCCCTAGCCAGCGTCGAAGAACGTGTCCTTCAGAAATGACAAAAGGGGATCGATAGCGATGTAGGATGGCAAATTCCTGATAGTGAGCCAGAGGAGATTAGCGGCCGGGCCATGGATGATATTGACGACGGTTGAACCCGAGGGGTTGGGGGTGGGCCACTTAACCTGTGACATAGCCCGCCTCAGGTCATCGCTGTTGACAACCTCGATGTCGTAGCTGGTGTCCGCGACATACCCACATACTCTAGCCCGCTGATTGAGTGTCTACGGCCAGTAATGGTCGTCAGCTTCCTCGGCGACGTCGGGTGAAGAGACCGGGTTACACCTCTTTTTGGCCAGTCGCTCCTCGAGATCCATGGGAAGCGTAGCCGGGCTTAGGCTGCGACGCTCTAGAGTGGGGGTGGCGATGGGGATGGGGATCTGTGGGAAAGGGGCATTTGGCAGGCGTCATCCAAGAAACTCAGGGCGGCCTAGGTATGGAGATCGGTGGGTAAACTGCAGCGGCAAACTGGGAGATGTTGACAATGGAGGCCTTGCAGCGGTGGTGGAGACCTTGCTAGGGTTTCGAGCGAGGGAGGGTGTGTGTGTGCGCATGCACCCGAGGACGTTTTGGTGTGTGTGTGTGTGTGTGTGTGTGCGTGCGTGGAGGGGCGGGGGTGTGTTTGAGGAAATGACGCGGGTACTAAAAATTTTACTACGCAGGAGTGAAATGCCAAGGCTATTGAAAATTTTGATGATGGTGCATCACACACGGTCCGGAGATAACAACCATGTGTTATGAAACAGAAAACCCTCGACGCGGGCAGATATTTTATAGGGATGCGGGCGGGATTGGGAACAAGAAACATCGCGTCCGGAGATAACAACCATGTGTTATGAAACAGAAAAACCCTCGAGGCGAGCAGATATTTTCTAGGTATGCAGGCAGGATTGGGAACAAGAAACATCGCACATGGTCCAGAGATAACAACTGTGTGTTATGAAACAGAAAAACCCTCGAGACGGGGAAATATTTTTGAGAGGGGGAGCCTCGTGGAGCCCAATGTACTGTGCGGATGTGTGCGTGATAGGGGCACCGGCGTGGCACATGGTTAGTTTGAGTGAACCGTGTCTGTTGCATCATCTGACTTGTCTAATGTTCATAAATTTGGCGAAAAATGACACGGGAGAGGGTCAGAACACGAACACACTTGCATGTGGACCAAATTTATGTATGAAAAGGGTGGTTTGATTTTCAAATAACAAATGAAACTTTGATGTCAAACATATCTTGCAAAGCACACGGTATTGCTCCCCCCCATGTTGTTAGGAAGGGAATCCTAAGCTATGAAATGCATTCCCCCCCCCCCAACCAAAGTTCATCTAGCAAAGTGTGAAGTAGCTAG
>NC_041385.1:237353105-237388106 GCF_002162155.2 Triticum dicoccoides | reverse complement strand
GATGCCCCCCAACCGTGGTTCACCTAGAAAAGTGCGAAGTAGCTAGTAGCCCCCCCTAATGTCGGCACGAAGGGAATCCTAAGCTATGAATGTATGGCCCCCCAACCGAGGTTCACCTAGCAAAGTGAAAGTTGCAACCCCCCACACACACACTTCCAATCGGCGGGCCAGAGAGGCATCTCACCAAGATTGATTGTAAAACGGACCAAGATTAATCCACCTTGGTCGTACAACCTTTGTCTTGTTCTTGGTCAAAGTGATGGGCGTTCATGCGACCCCGGAGATAGGCTAGCTCGCCAATAATCACGCAAGTAGCTAGTCCCCGAAGACAACCACTGCATGCGTGTGGCCCAAACATATGTATGGAGAGGTGTGTTTTTGAGTACACGATGGAAAACCTTTGATGTGGCACCGTGATTTCGAACTAGAAATCCCCGCACTGAGTGAGGGTTAGGTTGACGATGCATATGTATGTTACACCACACTTCAAGCCGACGACGGGGATTCATGCATGCATGCGTGCATAGTATATGCGCTCAAACTTTAATTAGGTCTGAATCTCACCATGACCGATACTACGATAACACGAACCAAATGAAGAATGCACCATGGTAACCTATCTTGTTGTCAGTCAAGGTGATCATGGATGCCCACGCGGGCCCACGAATATATAAGCTTGTCGCTGATAACCACGCGAGGGAGTGTACTGTTCGAAGACAACCACTACATGCATATATATGGATGTGATGTGTGCATGCATGTTTGAATACCATTTCACAACATTGATGTGGCGTTTGCGTCGAAAATCATACACTGCCCACACAGAGCGAGATCGGTTCATGACGTGTCGTTGTACTAGCCACTTCGACTCGATGGGAGAGATTCATGCGTACACATGCATGTGTGTGTGCTCAAACTGTATCATGCATGTCATCCGACAACATGATACATATATATATATATATATATATATATATATATATATATATATATATATATATGTGTGTGTGTGTGTGTGTGTGTGTGTGTGTACTGTATTACAATCCAAAAACAATCCCCTCCTAAGTCAAATTAACCACTCTCGTTGCCAGGCAAAAAGTAGTGATGGACCAAGCGGTCCCACATATGGAAAGCATCGATATCGCTGATAACCGCTTAAGTGGGTGCGAGAAGGAAACCACCATCGCTTTGCATGTGGGCCAAACATATGTTGAATACCCAAAATGCACAACTTTGATGTGCCACATGCCTCAAAAACTGTAAACCATGCACCCACACAGAGCGAGGTTCATGAAGCGTACTACATATGATGGTCCCCTTCCCCCTCTTCGACGCATACTATATGCTCCTACCGTAATTCAACCCAAAAAGAATCCTCATCGATGGTCAAAATAATTAACCTCTCCCAATGTAGGTCAAAGTGATGCATGCATCAACGATGGCCTCGTGGGCCCATAGATGGAAGTGTCACATGTGAGTGTCCTAGCTAGGATAACCACCGCTTGCATGCATGTGGCACAAAGAGGTGTTGTGTGATGTTTGAATAGCCAATTTCACAATTTTGATGTGGCACGTGCCTCGAAAACCGCAAAGTCCCGACACTGAGTGAGGTGTACTGGTTCACGGACGCGTACGTATAGTATATATGCTAGTCCCCTCCCACCTCTTCGACGCGTACTATATACCACCATAACACAAACAAAAAATATTCTACCTTGCTGGTCAAATTAGCCTAACTACCGACTGTTCATCAAAGTGATGGACGACGACCTCACGGGCCCACAGAAAGCGTTACACGCAAGTATCAAGTGTTGTGTAGGACAACCATCGACTGCATGTGGCCAAAACATGTATGTATGAAAGGGTTGTGTAATGTTTTAACTTACGAATTCAGAACTCTGATGTGGAACCGGCCTGCCTAACAAAATGGCCAACCCACACGATGGCTCACAACTCGTAGTGTACTGTGAGCCACCCGCCACCCCTAGACGCACAAACCCACACACACACACACCGTGAATCCACCGCAACTATGATGCATGTTAAATTAATTATCCCGCGGTGAACATATATATGTTACCAAAGGAGGGACGTTTTAATTTCGAAAAAAAATCAGAGATCATTAAGACATTTTAGTACATTAATTGATTGATTTTCCATGGGTATAATGTGCAAAAATCAAATTTGAGCTACATGCACACGTGACAGTGCACCTAAATGGATTGCAAAAACACATCTTTATCTAATTACAAACGGGAGATTATTAATAATTGGGAACCAATATCCCAAACGGATTATTTATTCGAACCGTGAGCATTAGACCAACAATGGATACGTGCCATCCTTATGTTAAGCAATAAAGCGGCATCATTAATCATCCAAATAGAAAGACAATATATGTGCCGCCATGCGACCCGTGTGCCGTGCGAGCAGGCGTGAGTTGACGGGACGCATGCGAGCAGTTCGCAGTGCAGGCAGACCAGGAGGCATTCGTGCAGGTGTGTGAATTTATGGAGGCGTGCTCGATGTGCAGTGTCATCGGGAGGTGTGCGAGTAGATGTGTGAAACGACGGAATAGGCATGCCAGCAGTCTGGTGCGCGGGCTCACCAGGAGGCGAGCCAGTGGTTTGACCGTCCCCCGCCTCTCTCCCACTACTCCATATTAATTGTACACCCGAGTGGCCACACCCCCATCATCACCACACACAAAATCCTCTCTCTCCGCTTGCATCCTCGATGCCGCTCTCAGTCATCAAAGTCGTCGGTGTATGAGGATGCCGCCGAAGTGCCTCATTAGAGGGCATGGCGACGCCGGGGTGCTAAAGCACCGGAGCACGGCGTGGAGATGGAGAAAGAGGTTGCCTTCACCACCAATGAGTTATTGCCGCACCCAAACATCATAGACGGCGTCGAGCTTCCACTGCCGGAGGCAGAGTTCCACACTGACTCTGGTAACGACTCGGGCGATGACTCCGATGACCACTCCGGCAACAACTCTGACGACGACGGACAACTGGTTAGTCATATATACCCATTTATGTGTCAAATAGATCCCAGGGTTTCTCTGGTTACTCCTGCCTCCCCCTTTTTGGAATAGAAATCCTATAGTTATGTTCTCCCAATCCATGAAATCTGAGTAAGTTTTGTTAGATCTAGTGTATTGATTGTTTGAATGGTACAAGTGATAAGTGATTAGTTGTTTCATTTGTGGAAATGATGGCTGCTAGTAATCTGACTAGGGTTAGTGTTCGTGCTAATAGTTCCTAGCCAGGACTTGACAATTGATTTTGAATGGCCTACATATGTTTGCGCCATTATTTTCTTCAAGATTGGTCTGTACATAGACAAATGTGCTTAAAACTCATCCCATAATCTCTGGATATGTATAAATAAATAGCCATAAATTCCTAAGCCTACTTCACGGCTTGTAATCATTGATTTGATGCCAATTTTTGGCAACTGCCAAATGTTCGCTAGAGATTAATTCGTAACCATAAATTTGATGCCACATTTTTTTACTATTTGTATAGGTGTTGTCTGACGATGTGGACAGCGAGGGTGAAGATGTGCCGAGGAGGTACAAGAGGCAAATTCTGAGGGAGCTTTATGCGGGAATGCATCATAGGCATATTAGGTCCTGGGACGGCGGCTATCGATGCACATTTTGCAACAGCAAGCTTCATGACGCGTATCAAAGTGTTCTGGCGCATGCAAGAGGACGGGCCATTGGTTCCTTCAAGCAGAAGTATTCTCACAGGGTGGCGCACGGAGCGTACGCCGAGTATCTGGAGAAGCTTCAGGATCGTCCTGACATGCGAGATGAGATGTGGGATCGAACTATGTACGCTTGAGCATGCTTAATGACAGTTGAACTATGCTTGTGTGCGTGTACGCTTATTATCTATGTTTGAGTATGTTTAATCATTGTTTACTTATTTCTAACTATGGGATACGGATGCAATCAGTTCGGTTGATGGAATCTACCTTCATCCTCGTTTATTGGTCCCCTTTGTACTTTGTGTTAAATGTTGACCAAAGATTTAACTGACAAAATGTTTGTGCGGGTCAGCAAAAATTATATCATTGGATGCATATTTGAACATAGTGTTCGATGATATAATTTTTTGTGACATGCATAAACATTTCTTAGTTAAATATTTGGTCCAAATTTGGTACAAATTATAAAGGGGACCAATAAACCAGGATGAAGGTAGTACGTCAATCACACACGGTTCCCAAAATTGGAACCATGTGCAATGACTTTCGTTTTGCCTGTTGCGTCAATCACACACGGTTGGCTCTAGCAAACTGTTGCCTCCGAAATTCTTTGTGGGACAGAAAACCCTCACCACCCAATTCAAAAAAGAAAAAAGAAAACCCTCGCCATCCCCACGTCACTAAAACCCTCACTCCTGCCCGCCACCCCTGCCTCCGGTCCCCATTCACACCTGCACAAGCTCCTCCATGTCCATGCATGGCACCGCCTACCACAGTGGTAACCACTTAGCTCGACGCCTGCCGCCGCCTCCAGGCTGCTGGCAAACCCCAGCGCATTTCGCCACTTCCGCTTGTCTCCGCCTATCGCCATCGAATTTCTCGATGCTGCTCGCGATCGACCCAGCTCCACTCGGTTGGGGAATCTGCCGTACTGAGGGTTCTTTCTCATGGACGACAAGGTAACTAATTTAATCAAATATTATCTCATCTCTTATCCCAGTTCATCTGCCTCCTATAATCACCCGGTGGAAATCGTCGTGAATTCATTTTTATTCGAGCTGATTTGAGGGTTTTCTTTCATTTACAGAGTGTATAGTGCGCCGACACATCAGGACTTTGCGACCTCCGCCAGAGATTCCATCTCACCGTACTAGATGACTTGAGGATGCGCACAGAATGTTCATTCTCACCCTAAATCGTTTGGCATGGCCTACTTTCCAGAACATATTCTAAATATTGCTACATTATGATAAAAGGTGCCACATGCACCATATACGTCAAAGGGGATTTTTCCCCTCTTCTTTCTATATTAGGCAAATTAATGATGTATTGTTCTTTTGATTACTCTCATATTTCCATGACATCATGTTTACCCTATCTGTTTAATTATAGATTTTTGTCCTTCGATTTCAACTGTTGTACAGTTCTTTCAATTTGGGCCCATATTTGCATGTTACCATATTTTCTTTAACAATCCTACCATTTTCTGCAATGTGTCCCTTGCTATGCAATAGATTATGTGATGCACAATCTTTGCTTTTACATTGATCAAGACTGCACGGATGTCATGCTGCACACAAACCATGGATTTACAATCGTTGCTACTGTAAGACTTGATGAACATGGTGTCTCCAATTTTGGCACTGGCTTTTGGAAAGAAATTTCTAAGTTTTATGTACTGAAAGCTGGCACTAAAATTGCACTGCACATAAAAGGGCCTGGTGATATATGCTAACTTCCCCAACAAAATCATCCGTCCAGACTATGTTCGAAGTAAGTTTTCTTTCCAACTATCTGCATGTTGACTTACCCAGCAATGTCAAATGAATTGTGTAGTATTTAAGCAACCAATTGTTATTCCCTTTTCTTACTATATTCCTACCTAATAACTTCTAGTTACCAATACACTTTTCTATTGCCCTGTTTTAACTAAATATTCCCTGCACTCCCATTTCTATCAGAAAGCGCCACTAACAAGGAGACTCTGAAGGTGGAGAACAGGGCTGCCAACAAGCTGAGGTAGGGCAAGCTAGAACTGCAAGGGACTCCAACAGGCCTAGACTTCATCAGCAGCCTCCCCAATGATATGTTGACAATCATCATCTCCCTCCTCCCAATCAAATATGGGGCGCGGACAACCGTCCTTTCCCATTGATGGCACCCTCTATGGAACTCCACCCCTCGAGACCTCATTGACACCCACGAGCTCTGCCATGGCTATTGCAAAGCCTTGGATGTGTTCTCCAAGATCCTCGGCGGTCACCTTGGCCTAACCAGAGGCCATAGAATGGGCAAGTTCCATTCCAACGGCAGGGACCGAGCCAAGCTTGATGACTGGTTCCGATCCCCCGCCTTAGATCAGCTCGAGGAGCTCAGTTTTGATGATGGGCATATGCGCTAACTGCCAACGTCCGCGCTCCGCCTTGCGCCCACACTGCGCGTCACCAAGTTCAGGAACAACCATCCCCCCTAATGACGCGCCCGCTCTTACTCTACCAGAACTGAAGCACCTCGAGCTCGTCGCCGCCTGCCTCTCAAACGGTGACATGGAGCGTCTGCTCCATGGCTTTACTGCACTCGAGTTCCTTTGTCCTCAGGCGATCAATGGGTTGAGTACATTACACATCACCTCCATGACTCTCTAGACTATTTATGTGTGTTGCTGGTTCGGAAGACGTCACAAGATGTGTACCACTGTATGGTCGTTGGGGACACACCTACACTTGAGAGATTACTTGTACTTGATCAAGTAGGTCCAACAAGAATCAATGTCATTTCTGTGATGAAATTGACAGTGCTGGGCTACTCGTCTCACAAATACTCCAAACTTGTTATTGGATCCACATCCGTTCAGGTACAACAGCCGCCTTCTACCTCTCCTTCTACAAATTAACATTATTTCTAATTTTGAAGATGTTTGTTCATCTATCATTCAGAAAATGATTCCGACAAGCTTGAGCCTGAAACTACGCACAGTGAAGGTCTTGGCACTAGAATCTATCGGCCCCAACCTAGAGCAAGCTGTCAGTTTCCTGAGATGCTTTCCGTGCTTGGAGAAGCTATATATCGAGGTGATGTTCATTTCCTGTTAAATGTTAACCATAAGGGAGTTCAATTTGTGACACCTTTTTCCAAGTTTACAATGACAATGTACTACGATTTCTAAAGGATTCTTTTGGAGGATTTCAGTACATACATGTCTCCTTTTCCAAGTTTACAATGACAATGCTTGATCCATATGGTTACAATCCATATGCATTTCTCCTTTGGATTCATCTATACTAGTTTTCTTAGTGAACTTTTCATCCACTCCAACATCTTGTGAAGATCAAAGATGGAATGTTAATGCCCATGTTAATCATGTCAGATCGAAGATGGCATGTTAGTGCATTTTACAAATCCTGCAAACCAAATAGGCATGTAGTAGTGTTCAAAACGACATCTAGGCACTAACATGTTTTCTTCTTTTGCAGATAAGATTAGGCCCAGTGGTGGATAATGTTATACAATATAACAATCACGTCGAATGGCTAGATCTGCATCCCTCAGAAATTACTTTGAACTCCTACTGAGGGACATCACCGGAGATTATATTCGCCAGGTTCTTTGTTGTCAGAGCAAGGGTGCTAAAGGTAATGAGGTTTGCCCTACATTTATTTCACAAAAATGAATCGTTTGGAACTTCAGATGACAGAGTTGTGAGGTTTCTTAGTGCCTGACCCCTTTGCTAAAGTTGTGAGGTTTCGAAACTAGACTTAGAAGTGGTAATATTAGTTTGAACCTCCCTGATATCCATGTTCAGCAGATCAGCGCGAGCGTTTGCAGCTGATGAGCTGAATTTCATTTCTAATATCAGTTTGAACCTTGTAATCTTCGAATTTGAGCCATATAACTCTGGAATTTGAACCTTGTAATATTTCAAGCTTTTGTGGTACAATCATTGAAATTGCATCGTATGAGACTCATATATTGGTAGCACTATTTTGACCTTAATATGCAATGGTCTTAGATTTTATTAACCATTCTCGAATCCGTTTACCTTGTCGATCTCACAGCACACGATCTGTATAGCTAACTCGACTCTCGACTGCAATCTTCGACATTATTGCACACAGTTTGTTTCTTCCACCGTGTACCCTATAAAGCACAGAATTAATTATTGCACTCGAGTGTCCATCATCACCCTTCTGTGTAACTTTGACCTCATCACCCACGGGTAAACTTACGATAGAAGTCATTCCACACACTTTGTTTTTACAAAGCTTTTAGCCAATAAACGCCCATGACTTGTCCCTCTTCTAGCCGACGCATGGCAAACAAAGCCGGGCGGGAAGCTTGCGTGGTAAACTACACAGTAGCATGGGAACAGGCTCACCGATGATACATTTGACGCCTCTTCGAGCCCATGCATGGTCAAACAAAACGTGTGCGGTGCGGTGTTGTAAAGCGTGCACTGGAATCCTCTGCTACAAACGTCGTGACAAGAAGTGACGATTACAGGCCGACTGGCCCCCAATTGTTACAGCAGTTGTTTAACCCTTGTGTCTCTTTAACCTTTCAATCACGCCCCACCATTGCAAGAAGCACACCCACCATGACAAATTCTTAGAGAGTATCCTGCGCGGCTCCAATGGCGCTCCGAGCTGCTGCCGACGATGAGCAGCAGTTCACCATGCATGCCATGGTGGACACCCACCAAAGGTTCACAGAGCTCTCAATGGTGTACACCAACAACCACTACAAAAAAAGACACATCCGTGACATTTAGGGCCGAACGAATTTTTTTTCCTGTCATACTTATGACACTTCTATGACGATAATTGTGACAAAACCCGGTATCACAATAGTGTGGTGGGCTCCTACTTCTATGAAAAAAAGTCATGACAGAACATGGGATTTTTGTCCTGGGCGGGCCGGAGAGCAGTTGCATGACATTCTTTGGGTCGTCCATGACGGAAAAACCATGGTAGAAGCAAGGGCGAGGAAAATATCGGGGAGTTCCCGGTTACCGTGGGTGATCGGGGGACGAGTGATGCGCGTTTCTCTCATACCGTACACATGTGGGTGCAAGGCGTTGGGCTCTAACTGAACCTGACCAAGGCGTTGGGCCCTAACTGAACCCAAGCGATTGCACTAGCTAAGTTACTGAACCAGAGTGATTCCTTCGCTACTGCTGCTAACTGAGGCCGATCAAACCCTGCTGCCTCCTTCCCTTGATGAACAGTGAGCATTGTTGGGGGGTTTGGATGAACAGTTCCCGGTGGGGGTGGATGAACAGGACCCCGTGGTGTTGCCTCTAGATGAACAGGACCCCGATCGAGCTAGTTGGGGCTGGATGAACAGGACCCCGTGGAGGGCTGGATGAATAGGACGACCTCGTGGAGGGCTGGTTGAACAGTAGCTGGTGGAGGGCTGGATGAACAGTATCCCGTGGAGGGGTGGTTAAACAGTAGCCCATGGAGAGGGCTGGTTGAACAGTAGCCGGTGGAGTAGCGCGCGGTGGAGTCTGGATGAACAGGAGCCTGTGGATGAATAGTCGCAGGTGGAGGCTGGAGGAGGTCGATGGTGGATGAACAGTAGCTCGTGGAGGCTGGAGGAGGTAGATGGTGGAGATGAACAGTATCCCGTTGTGTCCCGTTTTGCGGTACGCCACACCCCTCACGATGAACAGGACCCTCGTTTCGACCGTAGCGCTCCAACACAAGTCCGTTTCCTCCGTTTTGCGGTACGCCACACCCCTCCCGATCAACAGGACCCCGTTTCGATAGTAGGAGCTCCAACAGAAGTCCATTTCCTCCATTTTGCGTTACGCCAAACCCCTCCTGATGAACAGGATCCCGTTTCGAACGTGGCCGGTCGAACACAAGGCCGTTTCCTCCGTTCTGCGATAGGCCAGGCCTCATTTCCAACGGCTGTTTCGTCCAAGCCAGTTGGCTCCCACGCGTTCCATAGACTCCCGATGAACACGACGCATTCCGTTGCCTCCAAATGAACACGAGGACGACGCAGTTTCTCTATTCCGACCCAGCCATGTACACGAGCCCTGGCCGTACGTATGCGCGAGTAGGCGTTCGAGACCCCGCCCGTATGTACGTACGTGGCCGTATTTTCTTTCTTGCACCCTGGCCGCTGTACGTACGTGTACATGTTACGTGCGCGCCTCTACTATGACACGTGTGCACCTCTACATCGACCAGTATGTACGTACACGATACGTCTCCAACATATCTGTAATTTTTGATTGTTCCATGCTACTATATTACCTATTTCAGATGTTTAATGGGCTTTACTATGCACTTTTATATTATTTTTGGGACTAACCTATTAACCGGAGCCCAGCCCAAATTGTTGCTTTTTGCCTATTTAAGTGTTTCGCAGAAAAGGAATATGAAACAGAGTCCAAATGGAATGAAACCTTTGGAAGAGTTATTTTTGGAACAAACGCAATCCAGGAGACTTGGAGTGGACGTCAAGGAACAAACAAGGCGGCCACGAGGTAGGAGGGCGCGCCCAGGGGGGGTTGGCGTGCCCCCCACCCTCGTGGGCCCCTCGTGACTCCCCTCACTGACTTCTTTTGCCTATATATACCCATACACCCTGAAAACATCCAGGAGCACCACGAAACCCTATTTCTACCGCCACAACCTTCTGTACTTGTGGTATCCCATCTTGGGGCCTTTTCCGGCGCTCCGCCGGAGGGGGAATTGATCTCGGAGGGCTTCTACATCAACACTATAGCCTCTCTGATGAAGTGTGATTAGTTTACCACGGACCATCGGGTCCATAGTTATTAGCTAGATGGCTTCTTCTATCTCTTTGGATCTCAATACAAAGTTCTCCTCGATCTTCTTGGAGATCTATTCGATGTAATTCTTTTTGCGGTATGTTTGTCGAGATCCGATAAATTGTGAGTTTATGATTAAGATTATCTATGAATAATATTTGAATCTCCTCTGAATTCTTTTATGTATGATTGTTTATCTTTGCAAGTCTCTTCGAATTATCAGTTTGGTTTGGCCTACTAGATTGATCTTTCTTGCAATGGGAGAAGTGCTTATCTTTGGGTTCAATCTTGCGGTGTCCTTTCCTAGTGACAGCAGGGGTAGCAAGGCACGTATTGTATTGTTGCCATTGAGGATAAAAAGATGGGGTTTATATCATATTGCTTGAGTTTATCCCTCTACATCATGTCATCTTGGCTAATGCGTTACTCTGTTCTTATGAACTTAATACTCTAGATGCATGCTGGATAGCGGTCTATGTGTGGAGTAATAGTAGTTGATGCAGAATCGTTTCGATCTACTTGTCGTGGATGTGATGCCTATACACATGATCATGCCTAGATATTCTCATAACTATGCACTTTTCTATCAATTGCTCGACAGTAATTTGTTCACCCACCGTAACCATTATGCTATCTTGAGAGAACCACTAGTGAAACCTATGGCCCCCAGGTCTATTTTCCATCATACAAGTTTCCGATCTATTTTATTTGCAATCTTTACTTTCCAATCTATATCATAAAAATTCCAAAAATATTTATCTTATTATCTCTATTAGATCTCACTTTTTGCAAGTGGCCATGAAGGGATTGACAACCCCTTTATCGCGTTGGTTGCAAGGTTCTTATTTGTTTGTGCAGGTACGAGGGATTTGCGTGCAGCCTACTGGATTGATACCTTGGTTCTCAAAAACCGAGGGAAATACTTACGCTACTTTGCTGCACCACCCTTTCCTCTTCAAGGGAAAACTAACGCATGCTCAAGAGGTAGAAAGAAGGATTTCTGGCGCTGTTGCCGGGGAGGTCTACGAAAAGTCAAGACATACCAAGTACCCATCACAAACTCTAATCCCTCGCATTACATTATTTGCCATTTGCCTCTTGTTTTCCTCTCCCCCACTTCACCCTTGCCGTTTTATTCGCCCTCTCCTTCCCGTTCGCCTCTTTTTTGCTTGCTTCTTGTATTTGTTGCCACTATGTCTGAAACTGGGTAGGTTATCGTTGATAAGGACAATAGTAATAACGTGGGAAACTTTGATGCTTTTGATGATCCTGCTGAAGAACCCACCGTCTTACATACTACAAAGTTTCGAATCGGTAGTGGTAATAATTATTGGAAAGGGGGTTATTCAAGATTTCTTTACTTGTGCCGGTGCTTTGCCCACTATGGGTGGATCTATTCTTCATATAACTAGTAGTCTTGCAGATGCTATATCCTTGCTTATAGTTGAACTTGAAAGACAGTTTATGCATATGCATCCTTGCATGCAAAGGATTTTCCTAGAATTTTCCAATATTTAACATTCCTCTGTTAAGCGTGCAGCTACTATCTTTTTGGAACACGAGTTCAGATTTATAATAAAAGAAGCCAAAGAAATTTTTGCGCACTATAGGGTGGATGCTGGTCGTCCTCCCATAGAGGCGATCCTTTTTAATCAAGAAGACATAATGCGTTTACAATCTTTAGATCATGTTGCTTATAATGAAAACCTTAGAAAAAAGGTTCCTAACGATGTTCTAGTTGATAGTATCTCTGAACTTAATGATGATTTTGCTATTCCAGACAATGAGTTAGGATTTTCTCTTGACCAAAGGCTCATGACTTTTTGCCAAAAGAATGCTTATAATGATGAATTTGTTGTGCAATATGAGGGGCCAAAGGAGGAACCCATACCTCCCGAGGTTGATCTTGGGGACTTCTATCCCATTAAATTTAGCCCTTTTGATCAATTTTTCTTGCCACAAAGAAAACTTGCTGCTGAATGTAAGGAATATGAGATGAGTTTTCGTGATTTACCTTATCATTATGGTAATACTTAGATCTATTCTCGTTTTTATGCCTAGCTAGGGGCATTAAAGATAGCGCTTGTTGGGAGGCAACCCAATTTTATTTTTGTTCTTTACTTTTTGCTCCTGTTTAATAATAAATAATTCATCTAGCCTCTGGTTAGATGTGGTTTTATGTTTTAATTAGTGTTTGTGCCAAGTAATACCTTTAGGATAACCTACGGTGTTAGTTAATTTGATCTTGCTGAAAAACAGAAACTTTTGCACAACCGAGATTAAATAAATAAAAGAAACGTGATTTTCAGTTGATTCTTTTTGCAGTAGATTAATAGGCAAATTATCTAGGACTTCCTAATTTGGTAGAAGTTTTGGGGTTCCAGAAGTACTAGAAATCTACAGATTACTACAGATTGTTCTGTTTTTGACATATTTTGTTTTCCGTGTGCTGTTTGCTTATTTTGATGAATCTATAGCTAGTATCGGGGGGTATGAACCATAGAGAAGCTGGAATACAGTAGGTTTAACACAAATATAAATAAAGAATTAGTTCATTACAGTACCTTAAAGTGGTGGATTGTTTTCTTGCACTAACGGAGCTCATGAGATTTTCTGTTGAGTTTTGTGTTGTGAAGTTTTCATGTTTTGGGTAAAGATTTGATGGATTATGGATAAGGAGTGGATAGAGCCTAAGCTTGGGGATGACCAAGGCACCCCAAGGTAAAATTCAAGGACAACCGAAAGCCTAAGCTGGGGTATGCCCCGGAAGGCATCCCCTCTTTCGTCTTCGTCTATCGGTAACTTTACTTGAGGCTATATTTTTATTCACCACATGATATGTGTTTTGCTTGGAGCATCTTGTAAGATTTGAGTCTTTGCTTTTTAGTTTACCACAATCATCCTTGCTGTACAAACCTTTTGGAGAGACACACATGAATCGGAATTTATTAGAATACTCTATGTGCTTCACTTATATCTTTTGAGCTAGATAACTTTGCTCTAGTACTTCACTTATATCTTTTTAGAGCACGGCGGTGGTTTTATTTTATAGAAATTATTGATCTCTCTTGCTTCACTTATATTATTTTGAGAGTCTCTTAGAACAGCATGGTATTTTCTTTGGTCATATAATTAGTCCTGATATGATGGGCATCCAAGATAGGTATAATAAAAACTTTCATATAGAGTGCATTAAACACTATGATAAATTTGATACTTGATAATTGTTTTGAGATATAAAGGTGGTAATGTTAGAGTCATGCTAGTTGGGTAATTACAAAATTGAGAAATACTTGTGTTAAAGTTGGCAAGTCCCGTAGCATGCACGTATGGTAAACGTTGTGTGACAAATTTGAAGCATGGGGTGTTCTTTGATTGCCTTCCTTATGAGTGGAGGTCGGGATCGCGTGATGGTTAACTCCTACCAACCCTTCCCCTAGGAGCATGCATAGTAGTACTTTGCTTCGAGGGCTAATAAACTTTTGCAATAAGTATATGAGTTCTTTATGACTAATGTGAGTCCATGGATTATACACACTCTTACCCTACCGCAATTTGCTAGCCTCTACGGTACCGTGCATTGCCCTTTCTCACCTTGAGAGTTGGTGCAAACTTCGCCGGTGCATCCAAACCCCGTGATACGATACGCTCTATCACACATAAAGCTCCTTATATCTTCCTCAAAACAGCCACCATACCTACCTATTATGGCATTTCCATAGCCATTCCGAGATATATTGCCATGCAACTTTCCACGGTTCCGTTTATTATGACACGCTCCATCATTGTCAAATTGCTTTTGCATGATCATGTAGTTGACATCGTATTTGTGGCAAAGCCACCTTTATAATTCTTTCATACATGTTGCTCTTGATTCATTGCATATCCCGGTACACCGCTGGAGGCATTCACATAGAGTCATATTTTGTCCTAAGTATTGAGTTGTAATTCTTGAGTTGTAAATAAAATGATCTTCATTATTAGAGCATTGTCCCATGTGAGGAAAGGATGATGGAGACTATGATTCCCTCACAAGTCGGGATGAGACTCCGGACTTTATGAAAAATAAAAGAGGCCAAAGAAGCCCAAGCAAAAAAAGAGGCCAAAGAAGCCCACCAAAATAAAAAAATAAAATAAAAAAAATGAGAGAAAAAGAGAGAAGGGACAATGTTACTATCCTTTTTCCATACTTGTGCTTCAAAGTAGCACCATGATCTTCATGATAGAGAGTCTCCTATGTTGTCACTTTCATATACTAGTGGGAATATTTCATTATAGAACTTGGCTTGTATATTCCAATGATGGGCTTCCTCAAAATGCCCTAGGTCTTCGTGATCAAGCTAGTTGGATGCACACCCACTTAGTTTCTTTTGATGAGCTTTCATACATTTATAGCTCTAGTGCATCCGTTGCATGGCAATCCCTACTCCTCGTATTGACATCAATTGATGAGCGTCCCCATAGCCCGTTGATTAGCCGCGTCAATATGAGACTTTCTCTTTTTTTGTTTTGTCACATAATCCCTATCATCTACTCTACTCCACCCATAGTGCTATGTCCATGGCTTACGCTCATGTATTGCGTGAGGGTTGAAAAGGCTGAAGCGCATTAAAAAGTATGAACCAATTGCTTGGCTGAAACCGGGGTTGTGCATGATGGGAACATTTTTGTGTGACGAAAGTGAAGCATGAAGAAACTATATGATTTTGTAGGGATAAGCTTTATTTGGCTATGATATTTTGATAAGACATAAACTGCTTGGTTAGCATGCTTGAAGTATTGCTATTTTTATGTCGATATGAACTTTCATCTAGAATCTTTTG
Organism: Triticum dicoccoides; assembly: GCF_002162155.2. NCBI lineage: Eukaryota > Viridiplantae > Streptophyta > Magnoliopsida > Poales > Poaceae > Triticum > Triticum dicoccoides. Next base: position 237,372,782 of record NC_041385.1, on the reverse strand, counting down.
GATCTGAACATTCATGCCGCAATACAGAAAATTACGTTGAGAATTATGTTAGGTAGCATTCCACATCAAAAATTCTGTTTTTATCATTTACCTACTCGAGAACGAGCAGGAATTAACCTTGGGGATGCTTGATACGTCTCCAACATATCTATAATTTTTTATTGTTCCATGCTATTATATTACCTGTTTTGGATGTTTAATGGGCTTTACTATGCAATTTTATATTATTTTTGGGACTAACCTATTAACCGGAGGCCCAACCCAAATTGTTGTTTTGCTTATTTAAGTGTTTCGCAGAAAAGGAACATCAAACGGAGTCCAAACGGAATGAAACCTTCGGGAGAGTTATTTTTGGAACAAACGCATCCAGGAGACTTGGAGTGGACGTCGAGGAACAAACGAGGCGGCCACGAGGTAGGAGGGCGTGCCCAAGGTGGTAGGCGCGCTTGAGGGAGTCCAGGATTAGGGGGTCCTCGGACAGCCAGACTATATACTTTGGTCGGACTGTTGGACTACGAAGATACAAGATTGAAGACTTCGTCCCGTGTCCGGATGGGACTCTCCTTTGCGTGGAAGGCAAGCTTGGCAATTCGGATATGTAGATCTCATTCTCTGTAACAGACTCTGTGTAACCCTAGCCCCCTCCGGTGTCTATATAAACCGGAGGGTTTAGTCTGTAGGACAACAACAATCATAATCATAGGCTAGCTTCTTGGGTTTAGCCTCTACGATCCCGTGGTAGATCAACTCTTGTAATACTCATATCATCAAGATCAATCAAGCAGGAAGTAGGGTATTACCTCCATCGAGAGGGCCCGAACCTGGGTAAGCATCGTGTCCCCCGCCTCCTGTTACCATTAGCCTTAGACCAAATTTCGGGACCCCCTACCCGAGATCCGCCGGTTTTGACACCGACATTGGTGCTTTCATTGAGAGTTCCACTGTGTCGTCATGATAAGGCTTGATGGCTCCTTCAATCATCTTCAACGATGCGGTCCAGGGTGAGATTTTCCTCCCCGGATAGATCTTCGTATTCGACGGCTTCAAACTATGGGCCAACTCGCTTGGCCATCTGGAGCAGATCGATAGCTACGCCCCTGGCCGTCAGGTCAGGTTTGGAAGCTTGAACTATACTGCCGACATCCGCGGGGACTTGATCTTCGACGGATTCGAGCCCATGTCAGGTGCGCCGAACAGTCACGACGAGCATGACTTAGATCTGCCATCGGATAGTGTTCGGGAGATCACACCTGCGGCTGCCCCGGCCCTCAATCTGGAGCAGTTTGTGCCATCCGAGGACGGGTGGATGGACCCCGCCAAGAAGGCCGCACCCTCAGCGGCGATAGAGCCGAACACTGACCTCGCCTCCTATGAGGCCAGTGTCATCGGACCCTCAGACTTGTCTCCGGCTACAGGCTCCAAACCGCGTGTATCCGTGCCTATCGAATTTGATTGGGCGCCGATCATGGAGTTTACTGATGTTTACTACACAACCTTCTTCTGGTAGACATTGTTGGGCCTGCAAGTGCACAAGTTTGTAGGAAAGTAGCAAATTTCCCTCAAGTGGATGACCTAAGGTTTATCAATCCGTAGGAGGCATAGGATGAACATGGTCTCTCTCAAGCAACCCTGCAACCAAATAACAAAGAGTCTCTTGTGTCCCCAACACACCCAATACAATGGTAAATTGTATAGGTGCACTAGTTTGGTGAAGAGATGGTGATACAAGTGCAATATGGATGGTAGATAGAGGTATTTGTAATCTGAAATAATAAAAACAGCAAGGTAACTAATGATAAAAGTGAGCGTAAACAGTATTGGAATGATAGGAAACAAGGCCTAGGGTTCATACTTTCACTAGTGCAAGTTCTCTCAACAATAATAACATAGATAGATCATATAACAAGCCCTCAACATGCAACAAAGAGTCACTCCAAAGCCACTAATAGCGGAGAACAAACGTAGAGATTATGGTAGGGTACAAAACCACCTCAAAGTTATTCTTTCGGATCAATCTATAAAAGAGTTCGTACTAGAAAAACACCTTAAGACACAAATCAACCAAAACCCTAATGTCACCTAGATACTCCATTGTCACCTCAAGTATCCGTGGGCATGATTATACGATATGTATCACAAAATCTCAGATTCATCCAACCAACACAAAGTACTTTAAAGAGTGCCCCAAAGTTTCTATCGGAGAGTCAAGAACGTGTGCCAACCCCTATGCATAGGTTCCCAATGTCACGAAACCCGCAAGTTGATCACCAAAACATACATCAAGTGGCACATGATATCCCATTGTCACCATAGATAATCACGGCAAGACATATATCAAGTGTTCTCATAAAAGACTCAATCCAATAAGATAACTTCAAAGGGGAAACTCAATTCATAACAACAGAGTAGAGGGGGAGAAACATCATAAGATCCAACTACAATAGCAAAGCTCGGGATACATCAAGATCGTGCCATAGAGGAACATGACAGAGAACACAAGAGAGAGAGAGATCAAACACATAACTACTGGTACATACCCTTAGCCCCGAGGGTGAACTACTCCCTCCTCGTCATGGATAGCGCCGGGATGATGAAGATGGCCACCGGTGATGGGATCCCCCTCCGGCAGGGTGCCGGAACAGGGTCCCAATTGGTTTTTGTTGGCTACAGAGGATTGCGGCGGCGGAACTCCCGATCTATCTTCTGTTCTGGAAGTTTTAGGGTACATAGGTATATATGGGTGAAAGAAGTACGTCGGTGGACCGAAGGGGGGGCCACGAGGCAGGGGGCGCGCCCGGGGGGGTGGGCGCGCCCCCCACCCTCGTGAGCACCTCCCTTCTTTCCTGACGTGCACTCCAAGTCCATTGGGTGGATTTCCTTCCAAAAATAACTTATCCAGTTGATTTCGTTCTGTTTTGACTCCGTCTGATATTCCTTTTCCTCAAAACACTGAAATAGGCATAAAACAGCAAATCTGGGCCGGGCCTCCGGTTAATAGTTTAGTCCCAAAAATAATATAAAAGTGGATAATAAAGCCCAATATTTCCTAAAACAGTAGATAAAGTAGGATGGAGCAATCAAACATTATAGATACGTTGGAGACGTATCAAGCATCCCCAAGCTTAATTCCTGCTCGTCCTCGAGTAGGTAAATGATAAAAAAAGAATTTTTGATGCGGAGTGATACTTTGGCATAATTTCAATGTAAATCTTCTTAATTGTGATATGAATATTCAGATCCGAAAGATTCAAGACAAAAGTTCGTATTGACATAAAAATAATAATACTTCAAGCATACTAATAAAGCAATCATGTCTTCTCAAAATAACATGGCAAAAGAAAGTTCATCCCTACAAAATCATATAGTTAGGCTATGCTTCATTTTCGTCACACAAATATGTTCCCAACTTCTATACCCCCGATGAAAGCCAAGCAATTGTTTCATACTTAAATAATCTCAAACTTGTTCAACCTTCACGCAATACATGAGCGTGAGCCATGGATATAGCACTATGGGTGGAATAGAATATGATGATGGGGATTGTGTGGAGAAGACAAAAAAGGAGAAAGTCTCACATTGACGAGGATAATCAACGGGCTATGGAGATGCCCATTAATTGATGTCAACATGAGGAGTAGGGATTGTCATGCAATGGATGCCCTAGAGCTATGAATGCTCAACAAAAGAAAACTAGTGGGTGTGCATCCAACTCACTTGCTCATGAAGACCTAGGGCATTTGAGGAAGCCCGTCGTAGGAATATACAAGCCAAGTTCTATAATGAAAAATTCCCACTAGTATAAAAAGACAACTTATGAGACTCACTACATGAAGAACAAGGTGCTACTTTGAAGCACAATATATGAGACTCACTACATGAAGAACAAGGTGCTACTTTGAAGTACAAGTGTGGAAAAAGAGATAGTAGCATTGCCCTTTTTATTTATTTTCTTTTTTTTGGTCCTTTCTTTTTTTCTTTCTTTTGGCCTTTTTTTGGGCAATGCTCTAATAATGATGATCATCACACTTCTATTGATTACAACATAAGGATTACAACTCGAAACTTAGAACAAGATATGACTCTATATGAATGCCTCCGGCGGTGTACCGGGATGGTGCAATGAATCAAGAATGACATGTATGGAAAATAATGCATGGTGGTTTTGCCACAAATACGATGTCAACTACATGATCATGCAATGGCAATATGACAAAGGTAATGTATGTCATGATGATGATGATGATGGAAGTTGCATGGCAATATATCTCGGAATGGCTATGGAAATGCCATAATAGGTAGGTATGGTGGCTGTTTTGAGATAGATATAAGGAGGTTTATGTGTGATAGAGCGTATCGTATCACGGGGTTTGGATGCACCGGCGAAGTTTGCACCAACTCTCAAGGTGAGAAAGGGCAATGCACGGTACCGAAGAGGCTAGCAAAGGCGGAAAGGTAAAAGTGTGTATAATCCATGGACTCAACATTAGTCAAAAGAACTCATATACTTATTGCAAAAATTTAGAAGTCATCAAAAATTCAAGTACTACGCGCATGCTCCTAGGGGGATAGATTGGTAGGAAAAGACCATCGCTCGTCCCCGACCGCCACTCATAAGGATGCACAAGCCAGGTACACTTCATATTTCAAATTTGTTACACAACTTTAACCACACGTGCATGCTACGGGACTTGCAAACTTCAACACAAGTATATCTCAAATTCAAAATCACCCAACTAGCACAACTTTGATATTATCACCTCCATATCTCAAAACAATTATCAAGCATCAAACTTATCTTAGTATTCAACGCACTCAAAAGAAAGTTTCACATATCTTGAACACCAAGTATATTAACATTAAGCAAATTACCATGCTATTTAAGACTCTCAAAATAATATAGGTGAAGCATGAGAGTTCATCTATTTAATCAAAATAAAACTACCACCATGATCTAAATAATATAAGTGAAGTACTAGAGCAATAACAAAAACTACTCCGAAAGATATAAATGAAGATCAATGAGTAGCTAAATAATTATGCAACTATGCGAAGACTCTCTCTCTCTCATTTAATAATTTTAGATCTTGATACTTTATTAAAACAGCAAGCAAAGCTAAAGAAAACTACATTGCAAGGATAGCACAACTCATGTGAAGAAGCAAAAACTTAGGCTCAACCGATACTAACCGATACTTGTTGAAGAAGAAAGGTGGGATGCCTACCGGGGCATCCCCAAGCTTAGATGCTTGAGACTTCTTGAAATACTATCTTTGGGTGCCTTGGGCATCCCCAAGCTTGAAATTTTTGTGTCTCCTTAATTCTTCTCATATCATGGTTTCTCTTTTTATCAAAAGCTTCATTCACAACAAATTCAACAAGAACTCGTGAGATAGGTTAGTATAAACCAATGCAAAACCTTATTATTTTCTACTGTAACAAATCACTAAAATTATTATTCAACATTGAATACTAAATGCCTCTGCATATTTAATACTCCTATCCTCAAATAGAATCATTAAACAAGCAAACGTATGCAAACAATGCAAACATAACAGCAATCTGTCAAAACAGTACAGTGTGTAAAGAATGCAAGAGTATCAATACTTCCCTGACTCCAAAAATTATGAACTAAAATTCCGACTGTAATAAATTTAGCAGAGCTCTGTATGAAAAAAGATTCAACATTATACCACTCCCTGACTTTTCTAGGGAATTTTTGCAACAGCGGTAAACTTTCTGTTTTTCAAACAGCAACATGTACACTAGCAAAATAAGCATGGCAAAGGCTATCCTTGACTTTTTTTATTGAAACTAAAGATGCAAAACATTATTATAATTAACAGAAAGCAAAAAATAACAAAAGAAAATGACGCTCCAAGCAAAAAACATATCATGTGGTGAATAAAAATATAGCTCCAAGTAAAGTTACCGATGGTACGAAGACGAAAGAGGGGATGCCTTCCGGGGCATCCCCAAGCTTAGGCTCTTGGTTGTCCTTCAATATTACCTTGGGTTGCCTTGGTCATCCACAAGCTTAGGCTCTTGCCACTCCTTATTCCATAGTCCATCGAATCTTTACCCAAAACTTGAAAACTTCACAACACAAAACTCAACAGGAAATCTTATAAGCTCCGTTAGTGAAAGAAAACAAAACCACCACATTGGTACTGTAATTAAGTCATCCTAAATTCATATTGGTGTAATATCTACTGTACTCCAACTTATCTATGGTTCATACCCTCCGATACTACTCATAGATTCATCAACATAAGCAAACAACACATAGAAAACAGAATCTGTCAAAAACAGAACAGTCTGTAGTAATCTGTATCAAACGTATACTTCTGGAACTCCAAAAATCCTACCAAATTAGGAAGTCCTAAGAAATTCGTGTACAAATCCAGAGCAAAAATAATCTGATCAGAAGCACGTTTCTGTGAATTAACAAAACTAATTTACTGAGTGCAAAAGTTTCTGATTTTCAGGAGGATCAACACAACTATCACCGTAAGCCATCCTAAAGGTCTTACTTGACACTTTATTGAAACAAAAGCTATAAAACATGATTACTACAGTAGCATAATCATGTGAACACACAAAAATAGTAAGGATAAGTATTGGGTTGTCTCCCAACAAGCGCTTTTCTTTAATGCCTTTATAGCTAGGCATGATGATGACAATGATGCTCACATAAAAGATAAGAATTGAAACATAACGGGAGCATCATAAAGCATATGACTAGCACTTTTAAGTCTAACCCACTTCCTACGCATAGGGATTTTGTGAGCAAACAACTTACGGGAACGATAATCAACTAGCATAGGAAGGTAAAACAAGCATAGCTTCAAAACTTGAAGCACATAGAGAGGAAACTTGATATTATTGCAATTCCTACAAGCGTATGTTCCTCCCTCATAATAATTTTCAGTAGCATCATGAATGAATTCAACAATGTAACCAGCTCCTAAAGCATTCTTTTCATGATCTACTTGCATAGAAAATTCACTACTCTCCACATAAGCAAAATTCTTCTCATGAATAATAGTGGGAGTATCATAAGAGACTTGAACACTAAAAATTGTTTCCACATTAAAAGAGTAATGTTCAGAAAAAGGGTAATCATAATCATGACAAGATTTGTAAATATAATCATCACTACCTTTTATAGCATAAGTTTCATCACAATAATCATCATAAGTAGCAACTTCGTTCTCATCATAATCGATTGAAACCTCTCCCAAGATAGTGGAATCACTAAATAAAGTTGACACTCTTCCAAATCCACTTTCGTATTCATCACAATAAGATTCAACATCCTCCGAAATAGTGGGATCACTACTTCCTAAAGTTGACACTCTTCTGAACCCACTTTCATCAATATAATCATCATAGGTAGGAGGCATGCTATCATCATAACAACTTTGCATATCAAAACTTGGGGTGCTAAAAATATCATCTTCATTAAACATAGCATCCCCAAGCTTGGGACAAACATTAATTCCAGCAAATATATTCTCAAATATTTCATCCTCATCAAACATAGCTTCCCCAAGCTTGGGCCCTTTCATATCATAAGCATAATCACTCTCATCATTAAAAATATGGATAGCACCAATAGTATAGCAATTATCATCATCACAAGTAGTAGTAAGAGCAACATCATTTGGGAGCGATACCTTTTTACCTTTGTTGCTCCTTCTTTTCTTTTTCTTCTTCACATTATGTGTAGGTTCAACCTTCCTCTTTGAGCTCCTTATTGAGGAGATTGGTTGAATAGAAAGCTCCTCCTCGTTACATGATTCATCATAAGAAATAATAGGAGGAGATTGGGAAGCCTCTTCCCTTTCATTAGTATTCTCATCATCTTCCATTTGTTTTCTTTTCTTTAGGTAATTGGCAATATAAGGATTTTCAATGCAATTCACCGCACAATACATATAAATCTTCTCTAGATCAAAATCAAGAAATCTATCAAGATTAAATTTTGGAATACCCTCAGTTATACGTTTCATTTCTTCATAACCCAAAAGAAGGCTAAGCTCTTTATGATGCTCAAGGGTAATCCAATTATCACAATATTTGGACACGACTTGATCATGAAACAAATAGCATTGGAGCTTTAAATAACCATGTTCATTGCAAAGTTCACTAGGAGCGCGAAAAATATTGAATCTTTCAGCACATTCATCTAGCTCTTCTTGCAACAATTTGGTTTCTAAGTACTTATGCCTCTTGCAATAAATATCTTCTCTCACTAGTAGAAAAGGGGGCAATGGTCCGGGCCAGGTCAGCCCATTAGTCCCGGTTCAATCCAGAACCGAGACCAATGGGAGCATTTGACCCGGTTCGTTAGCCCCGGGGGCCGGCCGGGCCACATGGGCCATTGGTCCCGGTTCATCTGGACCTTTTGGTCCCGGTTGGTGGGACGAACCGGGACCAATGGGCCTCGCTCCTGGCCCACCACCATTGGTCCCGGTTGGTGGCATGAACCGGGACCAAAGGCTTCCCTTTATTCCCAGTTCAAGCCACCAACCGGGACCAATTAATTGCCTATATATACCCCTCGCCCGCGAGCAGAGCACTCCCACTGCTCTGTTTTTCGTGGCCAGCGAGGGGAGAGCTTTGTGGTGCTCTAGCTCATCTCCTATGCACACGAGGTGTTCGATGGAATGTCCGAGCCACACTACTTAAGCTTTCTCCTCTCCAAGCTTGACCTCCAAGCTCCATTTTTCTCAATATTTGTCTAGGTTTAGCGGTCCGTCACATCCCGTCCCCGTCTTCACCGCCGTCTATCGCCCGTGCCGATCTCGTCACCGGCACCACCGTGGTGAGCCTCTTGTTCTTATCTTCTTTCTGAAAGGAAAAAATCTTACTTGTATGTTTATATAGATACTTGTATAATTTTCTTACTTTTATTATTGCATCTTATATAGTGCGATGGTTTTGGTGTCCTCCCCCGTCGGCCCTCGTCCTGTCTATGATTCGGATGTGGTATATATTTATCTTTTTATAACTATTGGTTCATTTATTGTTTATGACAATTATGCCGACCAACGTGACATAGATTTTATTTATCTAGGAGGTTGTTGAACCGGAGATTCCAACCGACCCTATTGTCGAGAGGTTAAATTTAGTTGAAGAAGAAAACAATTTGTTGAAGGAAAAAATTAGAAAAAATGAGGAGGAGAAGATGATATTGGAGTTGCATGTTGCGGATGTCGTCGATGATCACAAGATCAAGATGGATGCAATGCGCTTGAAGATTAGAAAGACTAGAAAATATGCCATTCATACCGAGGCTTGGTATCATTATGCCGTTGGATCGGTTGTTACATTGGTTGCGATTATGATCACATTTGTTTTCGCATTGAAATGTTTTACATAGTTTCAATGTATGGTTTAATTAATTTAGATGCTCTGCAGAGCTTTATGTTGTTAGATGAGAACTATGTATGTACTTTGGTTTTAATGTGATGATGAACTTCTATTAATTTGGTCACTTAATTATCTATTCATGATGTTCTGTAATGATTTTTGACACACTTAATTATATATAATGCACGCAAATGAACCGGCAATGGATGTATGGTTCAAGACACACCTCCGAGTACATTAAGGGCGTGCATGATTTTCTCGAAGTGGCTGAGGCAAACAAGCAGAATGGTTTTATGTGTTGTCCATGCCCTATATGTGGGAATACGAAGTCTTACTCTGACCGGAAAATCCTTCACACCCACCTGCTTTACAAGGGTTTCATGCCACACTATAATGTTTGGACGAGGCACGGAGAAATAGGGGTTATGATGGAAGACGGCGAAGAAGAAGAGTACGATGACAACTATGTGCCCCTTGAATACGGTGATGCTACTGAACATCAAGAGGAACCAGATGATGTGCATGATGATGATGATCTCCGCCGGGTCATTGTCGATGCAAGGACGCAATGAGAAAGTCAAAAGGAGAAGCTGAAGTTCGATCGCATGTTAGAGGACCACAAAAAAGGGTTGTACCCCAATTGCAAAGATGGCAACACAAAGCTCGGTACCGTACTGGAATTGCTGCAGTGGAAGGCAGAGAATGCTGTGCCTGACAAAGGATTTGAGAAGCTACTGAAAATGTTGAAGAAGAAGCTTCCAAAGGATAACGAATTACCCAACAGTACATACGCAGCAGAGAAGGTCGTATGCCCTCTAGGATTGGAGGTGCAGAAGATACATGCATGCCCTAATGACTGCATCCTCTACCGTGGTGCGTACAAGGATCTGAACGCATGCCCGTATGCGGTGCATTACGGTATAAGATTAGACGAGATGACCCTGGTGATGTTGATGGTGAGCCCCCCAGGAAGAGGGTTCCTGTGAAGGTGATGTGGTATGCTCCTATAATACCACGGTTGAAACGTCTATTCAGGAATGGAGAGCATGCCGAGTTCATGTGATGGCACAGTGAGGACCGTAAGAAAGACGAGAAGTTGAGAGCACCCGCTGACGGGTCGAAGTGGAGAAAAATCGAGAGAAATTACTGGGATGAGTTTGCAAGTGACCCAAGGAACGTATGGTTTGCTTTAAGCGCGGATGGCATTAATCCTTTCGGGGAGTAGAGCAGCAATCACAGCACCTGGCCCGTGACTCTATGTATGTATAACCTTCCTCCTTGGATGTGCATGAAGCGGAAGTTCATTATGATGCCAGTTCTCATCCAAGGCCCTAAGCAACCCGGCAACGACATTGATGTGTACCTAAGGCCATTAGTTGAAGAACTTTTACAAATGTGGAATGGAAACGGTGTACGTATGTGGGATGAGCACAAACAGGAGGAATTTGACCTAAAGGCGTTGCTGTTCGTGACCATCAACGATTGGCCCGCTATCAGTAACCTTTCAGGACAGACAAACAAGGGATACCATGCATGCATGCACTGTTTACTTGACACCGATAGTATATACCTGGAAAGCTGCAGGAAGAATGTGTACGTGGGCCATCGTCGATTTCTTCTGACCAACCATCAATGTCGAAAGAAAGACAAGCATTTCAAAGGCGAGGCAGATCACCGGAAGAAGCCCGCCATGCGTACCGGTGATCACGTACTTGCTATGGTCAATGATTTACACGTAATCTTTGGAAAGGGTCCTGGCGGACTAGCTGTTCTGAGTGACGCTGGGGGACACACACCCATGTGGAAGAAGAAATCTATATTTTGGGACCTACCCTACTGGAAAGACCTAGAGGTCCGCTCTTTGATCGACGTGATGCACGTGACGAAGAACCTTTGCGTGAACCTGCTAGGCTTCTCGGGCGTGTATGGGAAGACAAAAGATACAGCTGAGGCACGGGAGGACCTGCAATGTTTGCACGAAAAAGACGGCATGCCTCCAAAGCAGTATGAAGGTCCTGCCAGCTATGCTCTTACCAAAGAAGAGAAGGAAATCTTCTTTGAATGCTTGCTTAGTATGAAGGTCCCGACTGGCTTCTCATCGAATATAAAAGGAATAATAAATATGGCAGAGAAAAAGTTTCAGAACCTAAAGTCTCATGACTGCCACGTGATTATGACGCAACTGCTTCTGGTTGCATTGAGGGGGCTTCTACCGGAAAACGTCCGATTAGCCATTGTGAAGCTATGTGCATTCCTCAATGCAATCTCTCAGAAGGTGATCGATCCAGAAATCATACCAAGGCTAAGGAGTGATGTGGTGCAATGTCTTGTTAGTTTCGAGCTGGTGTTCCCACCATCCTTCTTCAATATCATGAGGCACGTCCTAGTTCATCTAGTTGACGAGATTGTCATTCTGGGTCCCATATTTCTACACAATATGTACCCCTTTGAGAGGTTCATGGGAGTCCTAAAGAAATATGTCCGTAACCGCGCTAGGCCAGAAGGAAGCATCTCCATGGGCCATCAAATAGAGGATGTCATCGGGTTTTCTGTTGACTTCATTCCTGGCCTTAAGAAGATAGGTCTCCCTAAATCGCGGTATGAGGAGAGACTGACTGGAAAAGGCACGCTTGGAAGGGACTCAATAATATGCAGGGATGGATATTCTTGGTCTCAAGCACACTACACAGTTCTACAGAACTCTACCTTGGTGACCCCGTATGTCGATGAACACAAGAAGAGTCTGCGCTCCAAACACCCGGAGCAGTGCAACGACTGGATTACATGTGAACACATCAGGACTTTCAGCAGTTGGTTGGAAGCACGTCTCAGAGGTGACAACACTGTTTGTGATGAGCTGTACTTGTTGTCCAGGGGACCATCTTTGACTGTATTGATTTGGAAAGGATACGAGATAAATGGGAATACATTTTACACGATTGACCAAGATCAAAAGAGCACCAACCAAAACAGCGGTGTCCGCTTTGATGCAACAACCGGGAGGGGAAAGGACACATATTATGGTTACATAGTGGACATATGGGAACTTGACTACAGACATGATTTTAAGGTCCCTTTGTTTAAGTGCAAATGGGTCAATCTGTCAGGAGGTGGGGTACAGGTGGACCCACAGTACGGAATGACAACACTGGATCTGAAAAATCTTGGGTACACTGACGAACCGTTCGTCCTAGCCAATGATGTGGCACAGGTTATCTATGTGAAGGACATGTCTATCAGACCGAGAAAGAGAAAAGATAAGGAAGCGAATACATCATACGATCAGCCAAAGCGCCACATAGTTCTTTTAGGAAAAAGGGACATCATGGGAGTGGAGGGCAAGACAGACATGTCTGAAGATTATGAAAAGTTTCATGAAATTCCTCCCTTCAAAGTCAAGGCTGACCCCAGCATCCTGATAAACAACGAAGATTATCCATGGTTACGGCGCAATAAGCAAATGACACAAGCGAAGAAAAAGTGAAGACTTTCTCCCGCAACTATTATGATGATACCATGCCAACTTTGTAATAGACGAGTATGATACCATTGTCCATTTTGTACATGCACATGCTATGTGGGTGAATTTATGATACCATGCCAACTTTCAACTTTTTCAGAGTTCATTTGAAATGCTTTAATGTCTTATGGTTCGGCCCTCGTAATAATTAAAAAGAGCAACGATAAGTATTTTGTTGTAAGTAGAAACAAAATAAAATAAATAAAGCAAGAAAGAAAACAAAAAACAAAAAAAGTGTTTTCAAATTTGAAAACTAATGGCACTAACAGAATTTTTATAATTTTGCTAAAACTAAAAGCAAAAAGAATTAAAAAATAAAGCAAAAAACAAAACAAAATAAATAATACAGAAAAAAACAAAAAAAACTGGAAAAAAATATAAATAGCAACAATAAGTAAAGAAAACAAAAAAACAAAAAAATGCCTCCTACTGGGCCCCCACGGCCTGAATATGACTAGAAACCCTACCATGGGCCAGGATTCAGGCCCGCAGTAGGCCCAGAAGGCCCATCAGGCAAAGCAGTAGCAAGTAGGCCCGCAAGTCTGCGGTGGAGAGGAGCTCGAGAGGGGTGCAGCAGTGGGGCTTATAAACCACTGCGCGCCCCTCTCAACTAGCAAGGTGGGACTAAACTTTGGCCCTGACGCGGGCAACAGAGGGGCCTTTGGTCCCGGTTGGTGGCACCAACCGGGACTAAATGGGGGGCATTGGTACCGGTTGGTGCCACGAACTAGTACCAATGCCCACCCTTTAGTCCCTGTTGGTGCCACCAACCGAGACCAAAGGCCGCCGCTTCCCGCCCTTTGGGCTGCTGAAAAGAGGCCTTTGGTCCCGGTTGGTCGCACCAACCGGGACTAAATGGGTGCATTGGTCCCGGTTGGTGCCACGAACAGGGACCAATTCTCTTCATACATAACTAGCACTTAGCAGTTTCTCCAAAATACATCCCTTTCTTCTCCGCCCGACGCCCGCTGCTCTGCCTCGTCGCCGTCGCCGCCGAGCCGTCAGGCTGCTCCACCTCGTCGTCGCTGCCGCCTCCGACGCCGTCAGGCTGGTCCACCTCACCGTCGTCGCCGCCTCCAAGGCCGTTCGGCTGCTCAACTTTGTCGTCGCCGCCGCCCTTGACGCCATCTGCCTCGACGCCGGCGCCGCTCCCCGCGCCCCGACGCCGCCCGCCGTGCCCCGCCACCCCCCTGTGAGCACCTGCCTCGCGCCCCTGCCTTGCCTCGCTCCCGCACCCCTGCCCTGCCTCGCACACCTGCACCCCTACCCTGCCCTGCCGGCGCCACCGCTGCCGCCATGCTCCTCTGCCCGGCTCTGTTTTTTTATTAGTTTAATTTTTTTTCATATATATATATAATGTATGTGTATGTATGTGGCTATATGTTTTTGTTCATATGTTGCTATATGTTTTTTTATTTTTATTAGTTTATTGTTTTTGTTCATATGTGATGTATATGTGTATGTGGTTATAATGTATATCTGTATGTGATGTATGTGGCTAGAATTTGCTAAATATATATGTCAAAAGTGTTTTTTTGTTCATAGAAAGTTTTTTGTTCATATATAGAAAGTTACAATTTTAGAAAAGTTTTATATATGCAAAAGTTACAATTTTAGAAAAAGAAGGATAGGAAAGAAGAAAATAAGAAGAGGAAAGAAAGAAGAAGAGGAGAGGAAAAGAAGAGGAGAAATAAATAAGAAGAAGAAAAAAGAAGAAAAAGAAGAGGAGAAGAAGAAAGGAATAGAGGAGAAGAAGAAAAAATAGAAAACAAAATTCTATTTTTTCTTCTTCTCCTCTATTCCTTTCTTCTTCTCCTCTTTTGTTTTCTTTTTTTTCTTCTTCTTCTTCCTTCTTCTTCCTCTTTTCTTCCTTTTCCTTAATTATTTTCCTTTCTCGAGGGAGAAGAAGAAAAAGAAGAGCAGAAGAAGAAAGAAAGGAATAGAGGAGAAAGAAGAAACTTCAACACGAGGGGGGTACCGATACCCCCTCCCCGATAACATTATTTTCCCATGTATATGTATGTCGCGTCGTTGTCGATATAACCCCCACTAGATAACTTCGACATGAGGGGCGGTCGATATATATACCCCCTCTCGACCGTGATAACTTATACAACGGTAGCACCCCCCTCGGCCCTCTCGCTCGATCAAAACTCTCGAGGACACCCAAACCCTAGAGAGAAAACGATGTTGGTCTCCTACCCCCTCCCGCCGCGCCCCTACCCGACAAATTAACTCTCTCGCGGCCACCCAAATTTACCAAGTTAAAAGAGGCATTGTCGTCGAGGCCACCCCAAACCCTTGAAGCGTTGTGTCGAGGCGACCCCAAACCCTAGAGAAGCAGCGTCGAGGGCACTAACATGATTCCTTATTGTGATTAGCTAGCTAGTTCTATGTTTGCCACTAATATATATATATATATATATATATATATATATATATATATATCCATCTGTACCATGTTTGAATAATAATTGACATGTTGTAGATATTTGCAAAAACTATGGAGCACTCCCGAGACAAAGAAACAGAAGCGATGTTGGGGGACATAATCGCACAAGGAAGTGATGTCGTTGCGTCACTTCTCAACGACAGTGATGGTCAGGAAGGACTGGGTGAAGAAGAGGGCTATGTTCATGATGGCTCCGACCCATTAATGCCAGTACAAGAAGAGGGCTATGTTCATGATGGCTCCGGTGACCCAATGGAGGTACAAGAAGGAGACCGTGCTGACTGCTCCGGTGACCGAACCGAGTCCGGTCAGGTATATATATTAGTTAAGCCCGTGCTGACTAGTTAATTGATGCATTCATTATTTTGGTATATGTACACATATTAATTAACTCTCGTCTTTCTTCCTTTTTCAAGCCCTCCGGATTGAGCACGACTTCGGTAAGGAGACGAGGCCCGAAGAAAAAGTTGAGCTCGGATGAAAAGTTTGAGATCATAGAAATCGCGCCCAACGGCGAACCGATTGAACCCATCCGGACAAAGCGCGCATTTTCTGCTCAGTGCGGGGTTCTTGTTAGGGACATGATCCCGATCAGCATCCAGCAATGGTATAAGCCTAAGGAGGAAGACCCTGAGGTGTCTTATGTCGATGATATGCAGAAAGAAGATCTTTGGACTCAGCTGAAGGCAAATTTCACCCTACCGCCAGAGGAGGATCCCGAGAAGCCAGTTAAAGAGCAATTAATCAAGTCTTGTGCTCTTAAGAAGATGGCAATCCTATTCGGGAGGTGGAGGAAAGAGCTGAGAAAGTTTGTCGACAAAAAAAGACACCAGAATTCATCGGCAAATATGAGAAGATCAAAGATCACTGGCCCGCATTTGTGGCCCACAAGACATCAGAAAAGAGTAAGAAGATGTCGGCGACAAACAAGCAAAATGCTGCGATGAAGAAGCTTCACCATCGCACGGGGTCAGGTGGCTACCTCAAAGCCCGGCCTAAGTGGTCCAAGGCTGAGAATGATCTGCTTGAAAAAGGGATCGAACCAGAGAAAATGTACTGGCCAGACCGTTGCCGGACTTGGTTCTTCGGGGCTGGCGGAACCTTGGACCCTGTATCAGGGAAGTGCCATTGGACGGACGAGCAACTCCAAATACCAGTCAAGAACCTTCGACACTATATCGATGCAGCGTAGCGAGGGACGTTCGTTCCAGACAGGGATAAGGACGAGCTCACAATGGCCCTCGGGAATCCTGAGCACCCTGGACGGACACGAGGCACGCTAGGCTCCATTCCGTGGAAGGTTGGTTTTCCGAATGCAGGGGGTTGCAAAACCCACGAGAGGAGGAAGAAAGTGGAGCAGGGCCAACTGCAGGCACTGCATGAAAGGGTAATGGGGCTAGAGGAACGAGAAGGGGAACGAGAAGCAGCAGATCGCAGCAAACGGCCTGCCGAAGCTTCCCCCGAAGCTACCCCGCCATCTCAGCGGAGAAGCAGCGTGGCTTCCACCGAGCTGCTTCAGCCGGAGCATGTCTTGACGGCTCCTGCCAGCTATCCCGTGGATGATATCACGGAGTCTCAAAATTGCCACATTATGGCGCGATGGATGAATTTGAAGGTCAAGGCGGCTGTTGGATCTATTTATCCTACTGGACCCGGCGCAACTTATCACTGCCGGCCGATTCCAGAAGGATATGCTAGGGTGATGGTGGATGAAATAACGGAGGGATTTGAGGACCTCCTGCTTGACCACCCTATCGGTGAAGGGGAGACTAGGCTGGGTTCTGCTCTGAAGACTCCATGCCTATGGCGGAAGGAGCTCATCAACCTTCCGAACTGGATGCCTCCGCCTCCTCCTCCTCCTCCGGCGAGTCAGGGCACTCCACCTCATCGTCCGACGAGTGACGATCAGGGCACGCGAGGCGGCACTCCGCCTCCTTCTCTGGCGCATGGCGGCACTCCGCCTCCTTCTCCCCCTGCGCCGGCGCTCCCGAGCAGCCAGCAGCCTCCTCCTTCTCCGCCTCACCGGCAAGGGCGGAAGAGACCCGCCGCCGCCCCGGCTGCTGCGGTGCGTCGTAGTCCTTCTCCTCCACCTCGTAAGCAAGCACGAAAGAAGACAGATGTCGCAGCCGCTCCGTCTGCACCAGCGTATAGCAGCACAACCAGAGGCGGGAGGCAATACAGATACGATCCACCTCTCAAGCCTCTAGAGAACTTACCGTACAAGAGGACCAACGAGGAAAACGATACGATCGTGCGGACCCACCTGAAGGAGTTCTTTGAAGGGGTGAAAGCAAAGAGACATCCACCTCCAAAGGAGAAGGTAGATCCAGTGAAAGCAAAGCGCACTCTTGATGCCCTGAGGAAACCGGCAAAGTCTCCGCCGAGAACCAACTATGAGCGCATTACTGAACAGACATATCTCCAAGCGGAGCAGTCGGGAAGTACTGTCAGACATCAAAGGTCAAGAGAACAAGCAGCTGCGAAAAAAATTGACCAGCTCGGCGAACAAGCAAACCAATCGTGCCCCCCGCTCAATGTGTCTAGCGGCAACATCGTCACTAATGCTCCGGGGATGGTGGCCGGTTATGGCAATCTACAAGATTACCTGCCTGACGATCAACTTCCTAATTTCATGGAGGTGGATGACCACAGATACGAGTACGGGAAGCCTCTCGTCAAAGATGAAAAATCTCTAACAACGATGATGCGAAGATTCCATACTTGGTACATGAAAACCTGTAGAGTCTGGGGGGACGAATAGTTTGTATCTGCACATTAAAGAGGAGCATGACCTCGTTGCAAGTGATCTGTTGTGTGTTCCATTTGAGGAGTTCTTCGTGTTCTTCAATCAAAAGGCCCTCGATAAATTAACGGTCTTCTGCTACTGCTTGTAAGTACTATTTCTGTCATTAAGTCTCTATATATAGCTCGGCTCTTTCATCGCATTTATTTATAATTAATTATCCTCAATATATTATGCAGATTGAAGATCGTCGAGTGCAAAAAACAAGAAATTTATGATATTGGGTTCATTAACACAAATATCATAGATGAATTTCTGGTTAAAAAGCACGCCAAAGAGGCCGAGGACAACTTGCTACAATCGTTGATCAAATATCAAAACAAAGATACCATACTCTTGCCTTACAACGGCAAGTGAGTGTTAGTGTCGTGTGCATATTCGGTTTCCCTTATTACTCGAGCGAGGTTATAGTAATGTAATTGATGAGTTATGCATGCGTGCGCAGGTACCACTATGTTCTTCTAGATATTAAGCTTGAGCGGGGACTAGTAACCGTCTTAGACTCGAGACGGAAAGATCCTGAAACCTATGCGGACATGACTGAATTGCTCAACAAGTAAGTTCAATCGATCATTATCGCACCATATCGGCAACTTTTTGTTCATTTCCTGATATCTCAAGTAATAATAATTATTTTCTTAGTCTTGCAGGGTTTGGAAACAGTTCACCGCAGAAGCTCCGGGACTGCTGAAGGAGCTGCGATATACATACCCGAAAGTAAGTACTACTGGCTAGCTAGTTGCGAGCATCTTCCGTTGATTCTATAGCTATACTTCCATCAATGCCATTTATAATGCTTCATTATCAGTTTGATTGACCTCTATTTCTCATAAAGTGCTTGTGGCAGGAACAAGGGAATGATTTCTGTGGATACTACGTGTGCGAGTTCATCCACAACGCGACTTTGAAAAATAAGCGGGGCTACTCTAAAAGACAATTTGAAGTGCGTAAGCAATAATACTCACAATTTCATTTTATTACACCATCATTTCTGTTGAGTTTCATTCATATGTATGTATTAATTAACCCCTTCTTCAAATTAGACGTGGCAGATGTGGAATGAACTCCTAGAACCAGATCGCATGAAAGCAATTCAAGAGGAATTGGCGGGATTCTTTCTTGACCACGTCATCAATAAAGCCGGAGAATACCATGTGGAAGTTGATTTCAATTGCTAGGGGATTGTAATTAAGAGATCTTACATATTGACATGTATGTAGCCAGTAGCGTCGGATACATGATACGAAAATTTGTTGTTCGACCAATCTCTCGGAGAAGGAGAGGTCGATCGATCACTTCTCTCGGTATGCATGACGAACTTCTGTACTCAATGGTTCCCTTCATTTTATTACTAGCTAGCGTGTCGAGGGCCTCTCTATGTATATAGTACGTAGCGTCGACCAAGAATGGACATAAGAGAGGACACTTTTCTCTATTAATTAGCTAGCTAACACAATATATGAAACACCAAAATTAACCCCCCAAAACCCCCACCCCCCCCCCTTCAAAAAAACAAAAACCCCAGCC
>NC_041385.1:237290188-237352895 GCF_002162155.2 Triticum dicoccoides | reverse complement strand
CGTGGATGCCTTTTGGTCCCGGTTGGTGTCACCAACTAGGACCAAAGGCCCCCCTGCCTGGGCTCGGCGCACCGGCCACGTGGAGGCACATCTGTCCCGGTTCGTGTTTGAACCGGGACTAAAGAGGGGAGGTATTAGTAACGACCCATTAGTCCCGGTTCATGAACCGGGACTAAAGGCCCTTACGAACCGGGACAAATGCCCCCTTTTCTACTAGTGTCTATTTGGTGTGTTCATGCAAACATGCACTCCACAAAAGTTGACATGCTCATAAGAGATATTTTCATCATAACTAGTGCAATCATCATTAGCATCATGGATATTCAAAGAATTCATAATAACAACAATCATGCTCATCATTCAAAGATTTAGTGCCAAATAATTTAGAGATTTCTTCTTCTAGCACTTGAGCACAATTATCCTTTCCATCATACTCATGAAAGATATTAAAAAGGTGAAGCGTATGAGAGAAACTTAACTCCATTTTTTTGTAATTTTCTTTTATAGATCAGCTAGTGCTAAAACAAGAAACAAAAAGATTCGATTGCAAGATCTAAAGATATACCTTCAAGCACTCACCTCCCCGGCAACGGCGCCAGAAAAGAGCTTAGTTGACGGGGTGTGAGTGAGTGCCCTTTACCTAGCCTCCCCGGCAACGGCGCCAGAAAAGAGCTTGATGTCTACTACACAACCTTCTTCTTGTAGATGTTGTTGGGCCTGCAAGTGCACAGGTTTGTACGACAGTAGCAAATTTCCCTCAAGTGGATGACCTAAGGTTTATCAATCCGTAGGAGGCGTAGGATGAAGATGGTCTCTCTCAAGCAACCCTGCAACCAAATAACAAAGAGTCTCTTGTGTCCCCAGCACACCCAATACAATGGTAAATTGTATAGGTGCACTAGTTCGGCGAAGAGATGGTGATACAAGTGCAATATGGATGGTAGATAAAGGTATTTGTAATCTGAAATAATAAAAACAGCAAGGTAACTAATGATAAAAGTGAGCATAAATGGTATTGCAATGATAGGAAACAAGGCCTAGGGTTCATACTTTCACTAGTGAAAGTTCTCTCAACAATAATAACATAGATTGATCATATAACAAGCCCTCAACACGTAACAAAGAGTCACTCCAAAGCCACTAATAGCGGAGAACAAACATAGAGATTATGGTAGGGTACGAAACCACCTCAAAGTTATTCTTTCGTATCAATCTATAAAAGTGTTCGTACTAGAATAACACCTTAAGACACAAATCAACCAAAACCCTAATGTCACCTAGATACTCCATTGTTACCTCAAGTATCCGTGGGCACGATTATACGATATGCATCACACAATCTCAGATTCATCCAACCAACACAAAGTACTTCAAAGAGTGCCCCAAAGTTTCTATCGGAGAGTCAAGAACGTGTGCCAACCCCTATGCATAGGTTCCCAATGTCACGAAACCCTCAAGTTGATCACCAAAGCATACATCAAGTGGCACATGATATCCCATTGTCACCACAAATAATCACGGCAAGACATACATCAAGTGTTCTCATAAAAGACTCAATCCGATAAGATAACTTCAAAGGGGAAACTCAATTCATCACAGGAGAGTAGAGGGGGAGAAACATCATAAGATCCAACTACAATAGCAAAGCTCGGGATACATCAAGATCGTGCCATAGAGGAACAGGAGAGAGAACACGAGAGAGAGAGAGATCAAACACATAGCTACTGGTACATACCCTCAGCCCCGAGGGTGAACTACTCCCTCCTCGTCATGGATAGCGCCGGGATGATGAAGATGGCCACCGGCGACGGGATCCCCCTCCGGCAGGGTGCCGGAACAGGGTCCCGATTGGATTTTGGTGGCTACAGAGGCTTGCGGCGGCGGAACTCCCGATCTATCTTCTGTTCTGGATGTTTTAGTGTACGTAGGTATATATGGGTGGAAGAAGTATGTCGGTGGACTGAAGGGGGGGCCACGAGGCAGGGGGGCACGCCCGGGGGGTGGGCGCACCCCCCACCCTCGTGAGCACCTCCCCTCTTTCTTGACATGCACTCCAAGTCCATCGGGTGGCTTTCCTTCCAAAAATAACTTATCCAGTTGATTTCGTTCCGTTTTGACTTCGTCTGATATTCCTTTTCCTCAAAACACTGAATTAGGCATAAAACAACAAATCTGGGCTGGGCCTCCGGTTAATAGGTTAGTCCCAAAAATAATATAAAAGTGGATAATAAAGCCCAATATTGCCTAAAACAGTAGATAAAGTAGCATGGAGCAATCAAAAATTATAGATATGTTGGAGACGTATCATTTACCTCTGCGGATATCTTTCAACACTCGCTTGGGCGACGTGCTAAATTCATTGAGGTCTCTCTCCTTGTCAGGAGACTCTTGATCGAACTATGTCCGGCTGGAGTGGGAAGCGGACGATGAAGAAATCCGTTCCCCACCCACCACCCACTTAATAGCCACTGTTGATGACTTAACCGACGTGCTTGACTTCAACTCCGATGACATCGACGGTATGGACGACGATGCAGGAGAAGAACAGGAACCACCGCCCATAGGGCGCTGGACAGCCACCTCATCATATGTATATATATATATATATATATATATATATATGGTGGACACAACAAAGGAAAAGAACGGCGAGGATGCAACGAAGGATAATCCCCTCGAGAAGCCACCAAAGCGGCGACGTAGGCACCGCTCTAAATCCCTCCACAGCAAAAACAGTGATAATAGCGCAATAAAGAATAACACCCCGATCGACTCCAAAGGAAACGACGACCCCATGGACCCAGCGATGGAGGAGGATGAGCCAGGGGACGGTGAACATAGTCTGGAGCCGACGTCCGATGACGCCGATCCCGAGGGTAAAATTCATCAACCTATCTCCTGAGAGGACAACAGTCCGGACGACGATGCACTCATCATCCCGGAAAAACACTGGGAACAAGAGAACCTCCATAGATGGCTTACTGCCACAGCGAGGAGCTTGAAGAAGCAGAAGCAAAGGCTTAAGGCCGCATAGGATACGCTCAACCATAGATGGAACAAAGTGTACGACACTGAAGAAAAATATGGTGGTGATCGCCACACAAAGAGCTATCCAAGGCGCAAACTGCTGCCCGAATTCGACGATGAGGCTATAGAGCCCATCCAGCCGAAAAATAAAACGGCTGATCAGCTGGACCGACCACCCCGTGGCCGCGACAGGGCGGCTAATGATGTCGCACACAAGTCAGCACACGATTTACGTGAGCTTCTAGACCAAAAAGCCGGTATGGCCAGGTCCATCTATGGGTCTAGGAAGCGTGCTCCGGCGCAGGATCACAGCCACCAAAACGATCATATTGATCGAATACCAGCTCGGAATCAACACAGAACATAACAACCGTCGACAGCATACCATGACACATCCAAATACAGGGGTGCTGCGCACCCCCTGTGCTTCACCGATGAGGTGCTGGATCATGAATTTCCAAAGGGATTTAAACCCGTAAATATAGAGGCATACGACGGAACGACAGACCCTAGGGTCTGGATTGAGGACTTTATCCTTCACATCCACATGGCTCGCGGAGATGATCTCCACGCCATAAAATACCTACCCCTCAAGTTGAAAGGACCAGCTCGGCACTGGTTGAAAAGCCTCCCCGAAAACTCAATTGGAAGTTGGGAGGAACTTGAGGATGCTTTCAGGGCCAATTTTCAAGGGACCTATGTCCGACCTCCGGATGCAGACGATTTAAGTCACATGATCCAACAACTCGGAGAGTCAGCTCGTAAGCTTTCGAACAGATTTCTCACTAAGAAGAATCAAATCGTCGACTGCTCGGACGCTGAAGCCTTAGTGGCTTTCAAGCACAGTGTCCGAGATGAATGGCTTGCCAGACACCTCGTCCAGGAAAAGCCGAGGACAGTGGCAGCCCTAACAGGCCTTATGACCCGCTTTTGCGCGGGCGAGGATAGTTGGTTGGCACGTAGCGGCACCAGCGACCCAGGCACATCCGAAGTCAGGGATGGCAACCGAAAGCCGCGACGCAATAAAAACTAGCGTCGAAACAATGAAGACAGCCTAGATAACACGGCGGTCAACGCCAGATTCAGGGGCTCTAGACCCGGTCAACGGAAAAAGTCATTTAAAGGCAGCAGAGATGGACCGTCCAGCCTAAATAAGATTCTAGACAGATTATCTTAGATTCATGGCACCCCCGAAAAACCTGGAAATCACACCCATAGAGAATGCTGGGTTTTCAAGCAGGCCGGCAAGCTAAACGTCGAACACAAGGGGAGGGAGACCCCAAGTGAAGATGAGGATGAGCCTCGCCAGCCGAACACCGGGGGACAGAAAAAATTTCCACCAGAGGTCAAAACAGTGAACATTATTTACGCAAAGAGGAGGCGCAAACGCGTACTCTGAGACGTATACGCTGTGGAGCCCGTCGTCCCCAAGTTCAACCCTTGGTCGGCCTGCCCGGTCACTTTCGATCGCAGGGATCATCCGACTAGTATCCGGCATGAAGGATCGGCTGCCTTGGTGCTCGACCCAATAATTGACAGATACCATCTCAGCCGAGTCCTCATGGATGGCGGTAGTAGTCTTAATCTGATATATCAAGACATTGACCACAAAATGGGGATAGACCCATCAAGGATCAGCCAAAGCAGTACTACCTTTAAAGGAGTAATACCAGACGTCGAGGCCTGCTGCACGGACTATCTAGTACTAGAGGTTATATTCGGTTCTCCCGACAACTTCCGAAGCAAAGAATTAATCTTCGACATCGCTCCATTCCAAAGCGGCTATCATGCACTACTCGGAAGAACAGCCTTCGCTCATTTCAATGCAGTACAGCACTACGCTTACCTTAAACTTAAGATGCCCAGTCCATGTGGCGTCATTACAGTTAGCGGAAATACAGAGCGTTCCTTACATGCGGAAGAATATGTGGTGGCTCTAGCAGCCGAACACTGAACGGCTCTCCAACCAGAATAATGATCGGTCACCAAGACCACGAACACGGTTAGACGAGTCCGGTGCACCACCAGTTGTAGCAGCCCTGATAAACCTGAGCTTGGGTCGATGGATATACCCCCATAGGTGGTGCTAGGGGCTGCCCACATGTAAAAAGGCCCATAGTTCAGCTTAAACCTATTAATAACAATAATAGATCGCATTTTCATGGTTTATTAAAGATAACCAACTTTTGCATGAAGTCTCTCACCTGGGTGTTTCCTTTTTATAGACAATCATCGTGCTACACCCTTCCAGGATACGGCACAATAGAGACAAAGGCGCAGACGTGCAGCAGGGCCCCTCTCAAAGGTTTCTTTTCAGATTAAGACCCTGTGCAAACCTTTTTTAATGTCTCTTGTTGCTTCACACCCTCCGGGCACTCAACGCAACTGAGAGAGATGCTGGCGTTATTGGCATTTCACCACGCCAGACTAATGCATGTATCTGGAAATTCAGGGCTCATTATCGAGGGTGTTACTCAGCCCAGTATATGTTGTAAAAGTCCGAATACCTTAGGGAGTGTTCGGCGTCGCGAGTTTGGCCTTATATGCATCAGCTCCGAATCATGTCTTTGGTCAATAGTTGGGTTTGCCCGGCTCCCATGTTTTGCTGCCTTACGTTCCGCTCTATCGGCTAAGGCGGCACCGGGAGAACTACTGCGATTGTGCCCTGGTTCATCTGGATGAGCACCTCAGTAGAGAAAGCCGAAAACTGACTATCATGATACATCGAGAGACTGGTTAACCACTTGATGACTCAGTGGAATCTTCGCGATTCCTCCGCATTAATGAAGGACCGGTTTCCCGGTCATGTATGAACGTGCACCGTATTCGGATGAACGCAAAAGTACCAGGGACTATATCGTAGCCCCACCGTCAAACTCCTATGGCTAAGTGAAAGTGTTAAAGCTATATAGTCCGATTGCCTGGTTCGCCACGCTATCACCTCCTTAATGGACCAAGACATTGGATCAAGTGTGATTACGCGCTTTTCTGAACACCCCCGCATTATATGCGTGGGGGATGAAGCCGACGACTGCAAACTTTCAGGTTATATACATACATAAACGGCTGCACTTGAGGCACTATAATACTTCCCGGCAAAAGTATAAACACAGCCTTTCTAATCAAAATAGCATTGTTTTTACAATTCAGATACATGTCACTCGAACATGGTACTCTTCAAGCACTGAGCCTCTATTAAATGGGGGCCTTCTAGGACTTCTCCAAAATAGTGCCCGGCCAAGTCCTAGCCTCCCGCGGACCCCGGGTTGCAATAGCGGTGGCCTCCATCCCTGCCCAATACGTTTTAACACGGGCAAGAGCCATCCGCGCACCCTCTATGCACGCCGACCTCTTCATAGCATCGATATGCGACACATCACCAAGGAATCGTTGCACTAAACCAAAATAACTGTCCGGCCTTGGTCCCTTCGGCCAAACATGATCCACGACAGACCTCATAGCAAGCCCAGACAACCTATGGAGCTCGGCTCAAGCGGCCATTTGTTCATTCAATGGCAGCGGACGCGTCGGAGCACTGAACTGCGACCAGAACAACCTTTCCACCTCATGATCTTTTGTATCTTTGAAAAACTCAGTCTCATCAGCAGTACTCTTTGCCAAGTCCGCATACACGGCTGCAGCACTCCATAACTGATCCAAAGGGGCATACTTTGGATCTCCGAACTTCATCCGCGACAAAAAGGGCCTCCCAGCCGTGATATCTCCGGCTTCATGAAGCTCCTTCCTTGCCGCTCGAAATTTAGAGAGAGTTTCCTTGGCTATTTCCAAGGCCTTCTTCAGGTCAGCCGCTTTCAATTGGTTCTCCTTTTCAAGGAGCTTATAGCGGTCGGCGGCATCTTTCAACTCAACAGCCATCTTGGCTATCTTATCTTCGCTCTGGCGATGAGCAGCCTGTTCGGCTCTTAACTCTTCGGCCGCCTTTAGGGCGGCCGCATCGCTTATCCTGGCCTATTCCTTGGCTCGGGAAAGTTCCGCCCAAAGGGTCTCCATGGCAGCAACTCCATCTGCAGTCACAGCATATTATAGATACTAGCATAATGCTCCTCTTAATACTTGCTGACTACCCGAAAATACACACCCTGTGCCTCGTCAAGCCGCTTGTTCACAAGCACAATGTCGGCATCTGCCATGTCAAGCTGCCGCTTCAGCTCAGCAAAATCAGCAGTCCGGCCAGCCGCCGGACCCTCAGTCGCCTACACATGAAAGCAGCGCGATCATTACCTAGGACTATGATCCTCTGTTTGCCGCCTCTACACGGCAACCAGAGTCTCAGGGGCTACTATATATGCAGAGCACATCTAGCGTGTGCAGTACCGCCAAAAATACATATATATCACTTTGCGTACCTCAAAGCCTCTCAGCAGGCTCGTAAAAGCTTCATTCAAGCCACTTTTGGCGGATGAAATCCTCTCAATCACCGTACCCATTAAGGTACGATGCGCCTCTGAAATAGCCGCCTGCTCCAGAAGACCCATCTGCGTGTCCGGTTGTGCACCGGACAGTCCCGGACTCTTTCTATTGCTCTCCTTTGGAGCCGAATACTCCGGACTTCGGGCAGCCGAAGAGTTAACTTCTGGCCTTTGCGGATCAGGAGAAACCCTCTGCGACGACACCTCAGGGTTGTCCGCCCCATGAGGCGGAGAGGCAGGAAGAGGCATTTCGCTCTCCATCATCTCCGGAAGAAGATCCCCCGAAGACGAACTCTGTCGAGAAGGGCTGCGAGCCGGACTGCAAGATATGGTTCTCGGTTATTGTTCTCAAAGATAAAACAGGATATATTTACCAAAGTACTTTTGGTTCACTTATTGCTCGGTTGAGGGCTGGTCCCCTTGCGGCGCTGTATGGAAAGGACGCCCTTCGGGGGAGGGCCCCCTGGCGAAGGTTTTTTCCCTCGTTTGGAAACCTCCGTTTCCAAGTCTTCAGAGGCGGCTCTTTTCTTTCCTTGGGGAGAAGGGATTCTGGATTCACCTCCCCGACTATCCTCCTTGGCGGAGGCACTTACTCCCCAGGTTTGGATGTGTAAGGTATGAAGCCCGCCTTTGGCTTCTCTATTCCTCCCTTCATCTACTCCTGATGGCACCTGATAGGGTGCGCGCTCAAGCATCCTGGTTAGTAAAGGATCCGGCGAGCCTTCGGGAAGGGGGGCCGAACACCTGAACCTCTCCGCCTTTAGTCCTGACAGAGAGCAATTTTTCAGAATGATGTTGTGATAAATAAAAATACAACACGTTCGGTCGCGGGAATACTTACTTGGGTATCCGGACGGTTGCAGTTGAGACCCGCATCCTCGGTGGTGTCCGGACACTTCATTCGTGATCCGGAGAACAATCCATATACCTTTTTGAGCGTCACACCAAAGAAAGTTGGATAGTTCGCGGTCCTTCCGGGTTGAACTCCCACATACGGAGAGATCGACATTGGCATGGCAGGATCCGACGAACTAGCATAACTTGCATTACTTTGACAAGACTGACATCCCTCTTGAGGACATCTCGAATACGGCTTTGCAATGTCAGCACGTCACTAACTGGCCCCCTGTCCAGCCCCTTGTTGACCCATGACGCCAGTTGGGGCGGAGGGGCCGAGCGGAAGGCAGGGCGACCGCCCACTTTGTACCTCGGGGAGCTGTGATGTAGAACCATTCCCGTTGCCATAAGTCAGACACCTCTGGGAAGGAACCCTTTGGCCATAGGGCGTCGGCGCCTTTACTTATTATAGCGCCTCCACACTCCGCGTGTCGCCCATCGATCATCTTTGGCTTCACATTGAAGGTCTTGAGCCATAAGCCGAAGTGTGGGGTGATGCGGAGGAAGGCCTCACACACGACGATAAACGACGAGATGTGAAGGATGAAATCGGGAGCTAGATCTTGGAATTCTAGCCCTTAATAAAACATGAGCCCTCTCACAAAAGGGTCAAGACTAAAACCTAGCCCTCGGAGGAAGTGGGAAACAAATACGACACTCTCGTTGGGTTCGGGAGTGGGGTGATGTCTACTACACAACCTTCTTCTTGTAGACGTTGTTGGGCCTGCAGGTGCACAGGTTTGTAGGACAGTAGCAAATTTCCCTCAAGTGGATGACCTAAGGTTTATCAATCCATAGGAGGCATAGGATGAAGATGGTCTCTCTCAAGCAACCCTGCAACCAAATAACAAAGAGTCTCTTGTGTCCCCAACACACCCAATACAATGGTAAATTGTATAGGTGCACTAGTTCGGCGAAGAGATGGTGATACAAGTGCAAAATAGATAGTAGATATAGGTTTTTGTAATCCGAAAATATAAAAACAGCAAGGTAACTAATGATAAAAGTGAGCAAAAACGGTATTGCAATGTTAGGAAACAAGGCCTAGGGTTCATACTTTCGCTAGTGCAAGTTCTCTCAACAATAATAACATAGATAGATCATATAACAAGCCCTCAACATGCAACAAAGAGTCACTCTTAAGCCACTAATAGCGGAGTACAAACGTAGAGATTATGGTAGGGTACGAAACCACCTCAAAGTTATTCTTTCGGATCAATCTCTAAAAGAGTTCGTACTAGAATAACACCTTAAGACACAAATCCACCAAAACCCTAATGTCACCTAGATACTCCATTGTCACCTCAAGTATCCATGGACATGATTATACGATATGCATCACACAATCTCAGATTCATCCAACCAACACAAAGTACTTCAAAGAGTGCCCCAAAGTTTCTACCGAAGAGTCAAGAACGTGTGCCAACCCCTATGCATAGGTTCCCAATGTCACGAAACCCGCAAGTTGATCACCAAAACATACATCAAGTGGCACATGATATCCCATTGTCACGACAGATAATCACGGCAAGACATACATCAAGTGTTCTCATAAAAGACTCAATCCGATAAGAGAACTTCAAAGGGGAAACTCAATTCATCACAAGAGAGTAGAGGTGGAGAAACATCATAAGATCCAACTACAATAGCAAAGCTCGGGATACATCAAGATCGTGCCATAGAGAGAACACGAGAGAGAGAGAGAGAGATCAAACACAAAGCTATTAGTACATACCCTCAGCCCCGAGGGTGAAATACTCCCTCCTCGTCATGGATAGCGCCGGGATGATGAAGATGGCCACCGGTGATGGGTTCCCCCTCCAGCAGGGTGCCGGAACGGGCTCCTGAGAGGTTTTTGGTGGCTACAGAGGCTTGCGGCAGCAGAACTCCCGATCTATCTTCTGTTTTGGAAGTTTTACGATATGTAGGTATATATGGGTGCAGCGGATACCTCGGTGGAGCTACGGGGGCCCCACGAGGTAGGGGGGCGCGCCCCCCACCCTCGTGGGCAGCCCGTATCTCCCCTGACGTGCACTCCAAGTTCCCTGGGTTGCTTTCCTTCCAAAAATAACTTCTCCGGTTGATTTCGTTCCGTTTTGACTCCGTCTGATATTCCTTTTCTTCGAAACACTGAAATAGGCATAAAACAGCAAATCTGCGCTGGGCCTCCGGTTAATTGGTTAGTTCCAAAAATAATATAAAAGTGGATAATAAATCCCAATATTGCCTAAAACAGTGGATAAACTAGCATGGAGCAATCAAAAATTATAGATACGTTGGAGACGTATCATGGGGATGACCTACCCTTGAGCAGGCAGCCTGTGCGAGATTTTGGCGGTGAGAGACCTGGCCTCCCTAAGCTTTTGATGTCGTCCTTTGTGACAGAGGAGGCTATCCACCGGCCTTGAAGGTTGGATCCGGACATGGTTGAAGGTCCGAAGCGCTTAGCTTGAGCTTTGGGTGTTGGAACTCGAGGTGGTGGAAGGGAAGGATCGAGCGTGGGAAGAAAAGGATAGGCC
The DNA here is from genome assembly GCF_002162155.2 of Triticum dicoccoides. Lineage (NCBI taxonomy): Eukaryota > Viridiplantae > Streptophyta > Magnoliopsida > Poales > Poaceae > Triticum > Triticum dicoccoides. The sequence goes on along the minus strand of NC_041385.1, from coordinate 237,342,022 downwards.
TTGGCCCCTTTATAAAGAGGGCAAATATCAAGCGTCCTCCGCGTGGCCGTTTGGAACTTTCCTAAAATCGAGGAGTCATATTAACAAGCACGGTTGGGTTACCCACGCCCGTATTGATGAAAATCCCATATTAAGGGGGACACGATCTCTGCTTCGACAAGACGTGCCAATAATACCGCCTCGCAACACATGTAGTGGCAGGCCGGGAAAAACATTTCATAATGACCGGGCCGCGACATGATTTCACGCTATGAAAAGTAGTAAGCAGATTAGATTTGGAATATTATGCTCTCTACGGTGGTATGTGGAAATTATCTTGCAGAGCCGAACATGGTCCTTGTGTTCAAAATCTTCTATGTAGTATTTGGAGAAGGAACTCGCCTTGCAATGCCGAAGACAATCTTCACGCCGGACTCATTGTCATTGAAGCCTGGTTCAGGGGCTACGGAGGGAGTCCAGGATTAGGGGCTCCTCGGATAGCCGGACTATATACTTTGGACGGGCTGTTGGACTATGAAGATACAAGATTGAAGACTTCGTCCCGTGTCCGAATGGGACTCTCCTTTGCGTGGAAGGGAAGCTTGGCAATTCAGATATGTAGATCTCCTTCTCTGTAACCGACTTTGTGTAACCCTAGCCCCCTCTAGTGTCTATATAAATCGGAGGGTTTAGTCTGTAGGACAACAACAATCATCATCATAGGCTAGCTTCTAGGGTTTAGCCTCTACGATCTCGTGGTAGATCAACTCTTGTAATACTCATATCATCAAGATCAATCAAGCAGGAAGTAGGGTATTACCTCCATCTAGAGGGCCCGAACCCGGGTAAACATTGTGTCCCCGCCTCCTATTACCATTAGCCTTAGACGCACAGTTCGGGACCCCCTACCCGAGATCCGCCGGTTTTGACACCGACAGCGCCCCCCACCCTCGTGGGCCCCTCGTGGCTCCCCTGACCGACTTCTTTTGCCTATATATACCCATACACCCTCAAAACATCCAGGAGCACCACGAAACCCTATTTCCACCACCGCAACCTTCTGTACCCGTGAGATCCATCTTGGGGCCTTTTTCGGCGCTCCGCCGGAGGGGGGATCGATCACGGAGGGCTTCTAAATCAGCACCATAGCCTCTCCGATGAAGTGTGAGTAGGTTACCACAGACCTTCGGGTCCATAGTTATTAGATAGATGGCTTCTTCTCTCATTTTGGATCTCAATACAAAGTTCTCCTAGATCTTCTTGGAGATCTATTCGATGTAATTATTTTCGCGGTGTGTTTGTCGAGATCCTGTGAATTGTGGGTTTATGATCAAGATTATCTATGAACAATATTTGAATCTCCTCTGAATTCTTTTATGTATGATTGGTTATCTTTGCAAGTCTCTTTGAATTATCAGTTTGGTTTGGCCTACTAGATTGATCTTTCTTGCAATGGGAGAAGTGCTTAGCTTTGGGTTCAATCTTGCGTTGTCCTTTGCTAGTGACAGCAGGGGCAGCAAGGCACATATTGTATTGTTGCCATCGAGGATAAAATGATGGGGTTTATATCATATTGCTTGATTTTATCCCTCTACATCATGTCATCTTGCCTAATGCGTTACTCTGTTCTTATGAACTTAATACTCTAGATGCATGCTGGATAGCGGTCGATGTGTGGAGTAATAGTAGTAGATGCAGAATCGTTTCGATCTACATGTAGCTGACATGATGCCTATATACATGATCATGCCTAGATATTCTCATAACTATGCACTTTCTATCAATTGCTCGACAGTAATTTGTTCACCCACCGTAATACTTATGCTATCTTGAGAGAAGCCACTAGTGAAACCTATGGCCCCCGGGTCTATTTTCCATCATAAAAGTTTCTGATCTATTTTATTTTACAATCTTTACTTTGCAATGTATATCATAAAAATACCAAAAATATTTATCTTATTATCTCTATCAGATCTCACTTTTTGTAAGTGGCCGTAAGGAATTGACAACCCCTTTATCTCGTTGGTTACAAGGTCCTTATTTGTTTGTACAGGTATGAGGGTTTTGCATGTAGCCTCCTACTGGATTGATACCTTGGTTCTCAGAAACTGAGGGAAATACTTACGCTACTTTACTGCATCACCCTTTCCTCTTCAGGGGAAAACCAACGCATGCTCAAGAGGTAGCAGTACACGTTCGCGACCAGAATGACAACGCTACGTACGCTTCGACCTGGTGGGTCCCGACTATTAGGCACTTCCTTGCGTGTGAAGATGTAGCTGGTGGGTCCTAGCAGTCAGGGGGGTGAATCATTTTTTTACTCGTAATATGGACGCACTTCCTTGCATGCAAAGATGTAGCTGGTGGGTCCCAGAAGTCAGGGGTGAATCATTTTTTTGCTCGTAATATGGACGCACTTCGCATGCGAAGATGTAGCTGGTGGGTCCCAGCAGTCAGGGGGGAAAAGTTTTTTCAGGAAATATGGTGGCCTATCCGGTGGGTCCCTGGTGTCAAGTGGAGGAATAATTATTTTGTGCGTAATAAGGAGGCACTTCCGATGTGGACCCAGCTGTCAGCCTCTCCACGTACAGTACTCTTCCGATGGAAGTCGTTCCTTGACCACGTAGACCACGCCGTGCTGAGAGCACCAGGGTGGTGGACGATGGCGAGGCCTAGGAAGGGGACGACGCGGAGCCGGGAAAGATGCGGCAGCGGAAGCCCGCGCGGAGAGGAGTACGAGGGTTCACTAGTTCGGCTGCGGTGTGAGGCTGTCGTCAACGCAGAATAACAGGGGGTGTGGGTGAGTAGAGGGATGCCCTGGCCAGTGGTGGGAGCAGTAGGGAGCGGTGAGGCCTGCGCGGTAGCACGGCCAGCCATGGGAGGCGGGAGCAGGCGGTCCCGCCAGCGCTGGATTTGGCGGCTGGAGCAAGAAGATCATAGAATGAAGAAACACGACCGCCGTTGGATTGACATCCAATGGTTACGTCTGCTAGAATCGTTTGTTGAGATATATAATAACTAAAAAAATCTTGCATACGCGTCAACTTAATAGGCCCACAAGTCAGACCATTCCCTTTTTTAATAATTTATATATATAGCTCGTTGCAACTTCTGATGCAATTTATTGCAGTCCGTTTTATTTTGTTGGCCAGGGCCAGGGTTAAAAATTTAAACGAAATTTTGCATATTTCTGTGGGTTCCAAACTATTTTTAATACTAAAATGTCGAGCCAGACTTAAAGTACTTTGAAGATATATTTAAATTAGGTTAAAGCCTAGTGAAATAGGATCTGAAAATGTGAAAAAATTCAGAAATTATAAAGTAATTGTCAATTTGTCATCTGTTGTTTATATTTACAACCCATTTCATATTACTTTCAAGATTTGCAGGCGTCTTGAAAGAGTTGTAGCCCATCAGGGCGTAGAAAAATAAGTAGGCCTGGATTGGGTATTCTTTAGAAAAAATAAACTGAGCTCATTTTCACAAAGAAAAAATAGTTGGGCTAGTCATATGGTGAACATAAAATATAAGCCTGGGCTAGACGGGACACAGCTAGCCCAGTTCAAACCCTGCTCCGTCTCAACAATAACAAAAAAAATTACTGCTCGAGCAGCTACGTCCCAGGTGTCAGCCGATCTTGTGATGTTCTCTTGTCTATTGACTATATACCATCACAATGTCGTGGGTCCCAAATGTCGGGAAACCACTAGGAGGAAGCATTTTATTTTTCCATACGCTGACATGGTGGGCCCCTACTGTCATCCTCTCCATGTACTTCTGCCAATTCCATTTGTTTGTTGACCTTGTTCACAACGCGAGAGGGTGGCGACACGGCGAGCACACCAAAGCAAGTGGAGGATGACGGCGAGGCCTCGGACGTCGGCGTTAACGATTTAGGAGACGGTGGGGCGGCGATGCGTGCGCTCAGCCAGCCGTGGGAGGCGGAAGCAGGCGGCCCCACCGGTGCTGGTTTGGTTTTGGCGGCTAGAGGAAGACAGGACTGAAGAAACATGGCAGAGTGTAAAAGCAGCAGGAGTACTTAAGAACCTTAACTAAAACCAGCAGGGCCACTTAACAACCATAGATGAAAGCAGTATGAGTACTTATACAGGTTCAACCGTACAAACCACACCTCGAACTGTGCTACTTTGCCTACAGTTAACCAAGGGTGAGGCCGCCAAGCCCCAAGACAAGTCCCATGCGCCACTCCGCGCATCCACAACCTTCTAAAAGCGGTTTCATCTCGCAATGTGGTCAATAAACAGGATATTCGCTTTAGAGCCATGGAAAAGTAGGAACATAATCTTCTGTCCTATTCTCCAAGATGGACAGGCCTTCATTATTTGAGACCACCCATGAATAAGTATATTTTCACCTCCAAGGGGAATGGAGTAGGTCGACATAAACATCATGCTGTGACCAAGCGCAAGTCTGACCCAGCCATGGTCAGGCATCTGTATAGGAACAATAGAACTGGGCAGTTTCTGTTTCAAGAAGATCACAGCTGTAAAGCTCTGTATAAGCAATAGTTTATGAACAACATATATAATAGAAAACAGCTGGTACCATAAGTTTCTCGACACAGTTGGACATGTTCAACGAGTGCAACAGTGGCACACATATCCCACGTGGCCTTCCACCATTGAAACGCCCCACAAGGACCTCAAGACGATCAATAAAGTGTAGGAACTTGTAGATGTCGTCCCAGTCAACTTCAGTGCCATCAGTAATAGTCGAGTTCTTACAGAATAATAAACGAGCAGCCTGCTTAACTCCGAAAAAACCTACACGTGCCACCAATTATAAGAAAATATTAGCTAGAAGTAGCATCTTCGTGAGAGATTCGTTGCTACTTCATAAGCTAAATTGTGATTAGTTAGATAGAATAGGTGGATTAAGAAGTAATCGAGGCAACAAGCAAGAACCAGATACAAAACTAACATGGATGAACAATTGGAACGACGTAGGGGTGGAAGATCACAGTGAAGATGAGACCAGGTTCTGCTATTTCCATCAACATTTGTGTGCCACCTTTCAGTCTGTAACACTTGATAAAGTTTATCCAAGATTGGCCATAAAAAAAGCAGCGATCTTCTTGATTCATGAACCCAACTCGGAACTTATATCCATGGCTTGTCTTCACTATGACCATTAAACTGGTGTCTTAGGTTATGGCAAGGCCGAGCATCTTGAGTACATGTGTTCTGGCAGAGCAAATAATGTACTACAGGAAAAATAATATGAGAACACAATGTATTCCCTATCCATATCTAGAAATAATTTCCTCCTTCATGTTAGTGTTGACCATCGTACTAGTAGTACCTTCTATCCAAATATAGCAATCCAAATTTCCAAATTAGTCGACAGCATGTTCAAACAAAACCCACCCTCCCGAATAGAAAAGAAGATTCTAGGAACATATTGTGCGCTTTTCAAAATCTTGTGTTAGGATGAGAAAGAACAAGTGTGGCGTCTCGCCGAGGGCGTAGAAACCTGTAGGGTCCTCGCACTTTGGGCACTACAAATGAAACACACTAAATTCAGTAGGAAGAAAAATGCATCAACGGCGGCGGCTGCCATCCTAGGATTACCCGCGACCAAGGGACTTGGATTTATCGGGGATGGATGAAGAATTCGTACCTAGTTCTCCATGAGAAAACCCTATGCAATCGCCGAGAGGGGGTTTTCTCTGAAGAAGCAGACGAGGGAGAAGGGGATTTAGGCCCAGTGAAATATTGTCGCTCCGTCCATCCAGCTTACTGCTAAAGCTGGAAAGGGGGGGTTGTGATTTGACGGCTCATTGGGCATACTGCGGCGCTACGACCGGGGTATGTCTACCGTTCAGTTGTGCAATCTAATTTGGTGCATATGGCACGTGGACCCCTTTGTCGGATGCCCGACATATCAGCGAAAGGAAGTAGAAAGACAGGAGTAACTAGTTACACATAAATATATTTTTGACAGAGAGATACTCCCTCTATAAAGAAATATAAAAATCTTTTATATCACAACTTTATACATAAGAAAAATCAAGGGGAATATATATAACATATATAATTATAAAAAGCAGAGTTTTTTTTAACACAATATAGACGAGTTGGTGATGATGGTGTGCCTGCCATCCTGCAATATAGGCCGTTCGATTTATATCTGACGGATAGGAAGGAAACTATGGCAATCTTGCAAAAAGTTACCCACACACCTCTCCACATTTGCAAACAAGGCCTTCCCTCGTTCATCCATTTATCTCACAAGGTAAAATACTCATACAAGTGCATCGCACGGGCATTATGGGGGTTCCGCTGAGAATATAATACTCAGACAGGCTCACGGTTCTGGACTTTGGGCCGCAGGCCCACCCTGGATGTTTGGGGGCCCATGTGTTCTACCTCAGCGCTTTTCATATTGCAAGTGATCGGTACGGAGCTGGTTTTAGATGATGTCGCAGGGCGAATACACAAAATTGAATAAAGCACGGCAGCTGTTGGAATGAAATCGAACGACAATTCCTAACCAGCAATGAGAGTTGCAATTCTATCAACGATATACCATGTGATAAATAATACTGTCGTACTACTTATACACACTGGACACTTGTTTCACCATGCCAGATTATTACATCAAAATCTCTCGGAGGATAGATCAGTTCGGCAGTTGCGTGCTGCTACTGAAAAATTTCAAAGTTGATTTGGACCAGCTCTCCTTGCCGAAAAAGTTCGATTTTGACATCATCCCCTACCACTAGATATGATTTTGATTTGAACCTTGACCATCCTTTAGCATCAATCATCATGCGACCATCCTTTGTACTTACAGTACATTGAGCAGGTTCATTCACACCAAGGCTGCGGATGGTAAGAGAAACTTGGCCACGGTCGCCCGGATTGTTGAACGACTCCCTCGTTGCTCTAGGAATTCTCTGTTTGCAGACAAGAAGACATACACAAACAGTTAGATCAACACAGTGAATCATGTGAAACAACATGGAAAGAAAAAAGAACGAAGCACCAGTGCAGCCAATGCTTACCCAGAAGGTGGACATGTCGGTTTTTGTAAGGACTTTGGTATATGAAGTGTGAACTACAGCCCAATCTGTTGCCGGTGCAACAACTTGTTCGGTTCCGCTGCAGGGGCCGGAGCGGATGCAAGTGCAAGTGTTGGTGCAGGTGCCGAAGTTGTTGCTGGTGCCCGTGTCGGTGGGATTGGTAGTGCCACTGCTGCTGCCGGAGATGGTGCTCCTTGTAGAGCTGGTGCTGGTGTCGGAGCAGGAGCAGGTGCCGGTGTCGATGCCCGATCCTCCAGTAGATCAACCTGATCCGCCGATGCAGTCAGTGCCCAATCCTCAGCTGGATCAGACTGAGCTACTGCAGCTGTCAGTGCTAGAGCAACTGCCAATGCTCGATCCGTTGCTGAAGATGGTACCAATGGGCAAGACAGCGACGATCGTGTCTGGTCTGCTATGATTAGCTTTCTAACTTGACTAGGCACCGTGACCGTGATCCAGTTTTTTTCTTCATTTCTTTTAAACGCGAGAAAGGCTAATTGTGGCGTTTTTTGTTAAACCAAACTGCTGTTCATCCTAGGGATTCAGCTTGTACTCTGACAACAGACTGATCCAATTTTTTCCAGTAATATAAGTGATGGACAGTGCCTTCGTTATGACACGACATAAGAAGTGAAACCTGCAAAACTAGCCATCGTAAAGCAAACCAAACGGTTTATTCTATGATGAATGTCACATGGCAAAACCTGCATCGTATATTGCAGGAAATGAAAGAAAACATGACATTAAATCAATAAGATTTACTTGATGTGACACGAGTGGATCCTTACCAGGAAATCGCTATGTTGAAGTACTAAACAGAAGATTGATCATCCAACTACGGGTAGCATCAAGCAGGACAGTCCAAAGGTCATGTCAAATCGTATGGACCGAACATCCATGGTAATGGAAATCCTGGTGGGTGCGATAAACCCTGCAATGCATACAAATATTGGAGTGTAACCATAATTGATAAACCATCCTCACAAAAAAGATGATCTGGATACTTCAAAATATACAGACTGAATTGAGTGGACAGACATTAACATAGACTATTCTCAGGACTCATCACACACCAAAAGCGACAGTACTAAAAAATACAAGGTTCACAAACACAAATCAAGTACTGAACAATCTTACTTAGTACAGAAAACCAAAGTTGCACTAATTAAACTCTACAGACAATTTCTTGCCACTAGCCTATGGGATGAACCCCGCATAACTGACTAGGCCATGGACTTCGTGAGAGACGTCTACCTGCACCATCACCATCTCGTCAACCTTGGAGAACCTAACAGAGTGGTCTTTCCACTCATAAACATGATGATGAAGACAAGCCGCATCAGATTTGTCGGGAAGCTTTACAAGAACCACACCCTTCGTAATCGAAGGCACATCCAGGAAATTGTTGTGGTCAAGTACAGCCTCGAGAACACGCCTGACAACAATGCTACAGGAAAACACTAGTTCAGGACATGTGGCGACAAGGACACAACAGCTGGATAGTTTAGCAGTAGAACACATCCTCAGGTCTTCTAGTTCACACGGCATGATTTTGAGAACTTCATCTCCACCGGACCTGGTTCTAATTCAAATAGAAACCATATTTTATTACTACCTCCGTACAGAAATATAAGATGATTTTCGATATTATACTCCATATATGAGTGAACAAAGACACTAGAACATGCCTTCCAAGGCATGAGAGCATAGGGATTACTTGCAAGATCCATAAAACAAGTTACTGAGGCAAATATACCCTCTTCAAAGGTAGCATTGATGCTCATAAACTACTCCCTCCATCCCAAAATTATTGTCTTAGATTTGTCTAGATACGGATGTATCAAGTTACATTTTAGTATTAGATACATCCGTATCTAGACAAATCTAAGACAAGAATTTTGGGACGGGGGATGTAATTGAAAGTAATCTACTCCCTCTGTTCCTAAATATCTGTCTTTTTAGAGATTCGAAATGGACTACCACATACGGATGTATATAGACATAATTAAGAGTATAGATTCATTCATTTTGCTCCGTATGTAGTCACTTGTTGATATCTCTAGAAAGACAAATATTTAGGAATGGAGGGAGTATAAGAAATCAGTGTCAACCTCTCGCATGTTTTGGTCAAAAGAGGAATTTAGAACCGTCATTTGGCACACAAAAATCACATGCAAGATCACCCAGAAAGTTGTACTACTAGTACTAGTACTACGTGTTAGATGAAAAAACACGATCAAGATCGAGAAAAAGATCGTCAAGAAGACATATTACCTGGACTTGCTTAATGAGGGATCCCGGAGAGGGGGTCTTGGACAGGGCGATGGCTTTGAGCTTGTCTGCGGTAGTCTCGATGGGGTGCTTGCGCTTCTTGGTACCATGAGCCTCGACGGTTTTGGCCAGAGCCATAGACATCACGTCGGCCGATGCTCCAGCGTGCATCCAAGGGAGGAAGCTGAGAGAGGAAGCTGAGAGAGAAGAGTGAAATGAGAACCAAGATGAGGGAGAAGCGAAGCGAGTGGGGGTTTTCTTCAAGAGAGCAAGCTGAGAGAGAAGAGTGAAATGATGGTTTCTTCGTCCGTCCAACTTACTACTGGAAAGGAGGGGGTTTTGTGATTTGACGGCTCATTGGGCATTACTGCGGTGCTTCAATCGGGGTAGTCTACCATCACTCCACTACGGAGTAATTTAGTGCATGGCTGGTGGACCCCGATGTTGGTTGTCCCACACGTCGGCAAAAGTGAGTAATTTAGTGCATGGCTGGTGGAGGATCCGCACGGTAGAGTGTGTCCACTGTTTTTCTGAAGAAAAAAATGATTACAGCAAGCGTTTCCACTCTTACGACGGAGGAGTGCAAAACACGGTAGCCACTTGAACATACACAGTGCTCCTACTACTAGGCATGTGAAGTGGTTCATAGATCAGTACCACATAATTTTGTTGCTAGTGTAGTAAGATATGACGATAACAAATGATGTTGTGCGCATATCAACTATATGAACAGCAATGTAGTAACATAGTACAACTTTTTCGACTGTCCGATCGAGAATGAACGGTGAGACCAATGTTAGCAAAACTAGGTCTACAGCGCATGGAGAGTATGATGCTACAGTACTCCACGAAACATGAACCATACGAAGCACGAATCAGTGTTAGGCAGGGTGTATGAAGGGTGCACGGGATGGGAGCAAAATTTCCCTTCTCGACCCACTTTTGGGTGTTTGGCAGAGTTCATGAAGGGTGCATGAGTCCACACTAGTAGGTTAACAAAAATACACGAAGAGGGAACAACTATACCGAGATGAGAATGCAACCAAACACACCCACACGCTTTGTGCTATAGTGATTGATCTGCATCGTCTGAGTTTGATCCAACGGTCATGTTGCGCCGAGACATCGACATGCCCATGCAGAGGGTGCCTAAACACCACTGAAGTCCCTCTGCTTCTCGAGGCGCACGACGTTGGTGATGCAGGGTGCAACCACCCGCAGAGCCCGCTCCCGGTCGACGGGAGCCAGCTCGTCAAAGATGGCGTCGAATGGCATGAATGGTTTCCGGTGACGGAGCCCTGAAAGGATTCGCCTGGCAACGGTGACAGCAGCCCACAACCCCTCCTTGTGCAGCACCGCCCCCACCATCGTGCGGAGATGGCTCATCTCCTCGGAGATATAGGTGAAGAAGGAGACCAGGTCAGGAAGCCGCAGCTCGTTGAATTCGACGGGGTGGTCGAACGGGTTTAGCCCGACGGCCGGCATGGTCACGCTGGCACGCCAGTAGGCATCGCGCAGCCGCAACACATGTGTGGCAACTTGGTCCACCAAGTGGTGAGGTGATCCTGGACCTCGTCATGATCGGCCCGCTCACGCTCTAGCCGGCTCCCTTGACGGCCAATCGTATCTCCCACTTTCTGCAGCAACACCGCCGACGCCTCGAGCATCTTTGTGGTGGATGCATGCCGCTTTTGAAGCTCCATGAACTCCCGCACATGACGGAGAAGCATGGCACTCCTCTCCTCCTTGAGCTCACAGAGCTCCACGTCCTTGGCCCTGAGCTCCGCATCCTTGGCCTGGAGCTCATGTGTCAGGCGCCTCCCCTCGGACTCCATGATCTACTACGCCGCCATGGCACCAGGTAGAAGCAATGGTGAGAGGAAGCAAAGGGGGCGAAACAGCTGAAAGGCAATGTAATCTATGGGAAGGCGGAGGGAGCCAGCCGAGGAGCAGGGAATCTTTTGGTTTTCACCATGGGAAAACACCAGTCGATGACTTCTCACATCAGGGAGCAATGGGTTTTACAAGCGGAGTCATCATGACTAATTGCTGTCGCGCCTGCTCCCGTCCATAAAAAAATTAAAAATCCTGCCGCGCCTGCTCCCGTCAATCAAAAAATTAAGGCTGCGGTGAGATAAAGAAAGGGGTGAAAAAACAAACGTGGCGGCGGCCTAGCTAATCGGTCGAACTAGCCCAACTAGCTAGCCACCATGCTTCACTATTGTACTCGGCGGGAAAGGTGGTCTTTTGTGATTTGACGATTCATTTACTTGCTTCGGTGCTACGACCGAGGAGGACCCAGAAAGCGCGGTAGGGCGTCCCACGTCAGGAAGAATATATGTGTGCACCACCCGGGAGGACCCTAAAACCACGCGGTACGGTGTGCCACGTCTCGACACGGAGGAAAATGTGCGTGTAAAAATATATTGTATCAGACGTAGTACCTATGGTTCGACCTCGGGACCCAGCCAGTCGGTCGAAAACACCCCACTAGCCACACAGCTTCATCATGCTAACGTGGCATGGAGGATAGGTGTGGTTAGCTCCGTCTCGACTAGCCACAACGTCTCTTGTTTTAGGCGATTCTTCTATTTTCCAAGCTTTTTTAGTTATAATAACACCACGGCAAGCTAGCGCCGCTCTTCGTGTGTGCCCGTGCAAGGTTATATGATGGAGAGGAGAGAGAGATCGCAGACCTGGGACCCACCAGTAAGTGAGTCAATGGTCATGCACATGTTGACGAGGCACTCCCTCTACTCTACTCAACATAATACTGTATAAAATCAACTTATGGGACAAAGCCAACAAGTGTTGTTGTTTCAGGCTATCGACTTACGCTTTGTAGTCTAGGTTGTCAGTTCGAATCTCTTTAGGTCCAAATTTGATTAATGACAAGTGGGACCCCCGTGTGTTGTTCTGATATTTCAGTGTAGGGTGGTTTTTTGAACACACACTTTGCGCGGTTAGACAAGTAACGGCACGAGTTACACGTATTTTGCAAGTTTACGAACAAAAATGACAGCGGCATAGAATATCACATCCACCCCACAGCTTAGATGCTATGGTGATACAAGTGTTTACATCGTTGGAAGTGAGATCCAATGGCTTGGGAGTAGTCCTTATAATTATGCGCAATTTCCAAACTCTCCAAAGGTTTTTTTGCAAATAAAACATTCAGGCGTTGTGTGTGCCGCTTCATCTTGGATCCAACGGCTCCCCATTGCTCATATTAGGTGCTCCCCATAGCTTAATTACCCGCTACGGTGATACGAGCATCTAGGTCATATGATCAGTGATCAGATGGAACATGCATAGTACTTGTACTTTCTGCGCAATTCCAAAACTCTCTCAGCCGTATATTGCAAAAACATTCAAACCTCCTCCTGTGGGCCGTTAGATCTTCGTGAACTTGTATCACCATAGAATCTACGGTGCAGGAGCACCTCATGTTCTCCCATGCGAGAAAACATAAGGTGCTCTCACAGCTTGGATGCAACGGTGATACGAGCTTTGAGGTCATTTGATCTGAGATCCAATGGCATCTGAGCAGTCTTTGTGCTTGTAAGCAGTGGCCGAACTCTTTGGGGGCTTTTCTGCAAAAAACCATTCGAACCACCGAGGAGTTGTTGGGTCACAAATCCAACGGCTCCGAAGAGCTTGTATCACCAAAGCATCTAAGGTGTGGTAGCACATGATATTATTACATACAGGAGAATATTATGTCCTCCTTCATCTTAGATGCTACGGTGATACGAGCTTCGAGGATGTTGGATATGGGATCCAAGGGCATCTGAGTAGTTTTTGTACAAATTGTGTGCAATTCTCAAACTCATCAAGGTTTCCTGTAAAAATATTAAGACATCATGTGAGCTGCTATATCTCTGATCTACAAGCTCCAAGCAACTCGTATTGGCATATAGCATCTAAGGTATGGGGGCACATGATATTCTCCCGGGGAGGAGGGGTGGGGGTGCACAACCAATCGGTGTTTGGGAGGGTGGGGAAAAATATAATCTAAACAACCCTAAACAGAGCTTCACAATTTTATCTAAGGTTGAGGGGTTAACCCCTGACAATCTACATAGCTCTGCCTAAACACAACATTTGCATGTATTGTAGTACTAGACTTAATATCCATGTTTCAGTTTCCTATTCATTTTAAATATTGAATTGAGGACCATGCATGTCTTACATTTTACTCCCTTCGTTCCTAAATATTAGTCTTTTTAGAGATTTCAAATGGACTGGCACATACAGATGTATATAGACATATTTTAGAGTGTAGATTTTGCTCCGTATGTAGTCACTTGTTGAAATCTCTAAAAGACTAATATTTAGGAAGAGAAGGAGTATTTTTGAATTCGTGTCATACATGCATGGTTTGGAAAAATAGATGCACTATACTTATTGGATTGGTGTTGTGTTCGTGTGTGTGTGTGTGCGCGCGCGCGTGTGTGTGTGTGTGGTCATATGATTGATACATACAAAGTTTTCTCACCACCATATTGTTCATCTCTTAAATTTGAATTTGCAATGAAAAAATTACTAGGGATACCATGAAATATGAAATCCACGTTCAGATCACTATATCACAAACTCACTCTAATTCAAGAACTCGTCATAAATCAATTACCACGTTGAGATTAGTATTTGCAAGGAAAATGCGGGCATTGTAATACACATAGATTCGTTCGGTAATTTAAAAGATTCCTTTTGTATTCTCGAATTGTAGGACCCAAAGGCGTACCAGCCATACCTTGGCTCATGTTGATCCTAAAAAAACGGACACGTGTCCTTCTGGTGGCGTGCGTGGTATGCACATTAGGCAACCCCAACCAGTCGAGCCTCTGCGTTTTGAGTCAAAATATCTGGCGGCCAGAATTCCAGCCCTAGGAAATTCACCTCATGTCCCCGGTCCATAATGACTACCAATGAACAATGGAGGGATGCTTTAGTAACTAGACAACGTTATCTACCGTGTCGAGCGCGGTTCAATTCCCTTGGTCATCGCTGCCCAAGGTCACTCATCAACTGCATTGCCTAGTACTACTACTAGACTAGGATAGGCACAGAATTGAGCCCGTTTGTTCGTGCCTAGTACTTGAGTTAATATATCAGGCAATGCACTGGTACAGAGGGATTATCCTTTTACTCTGCATATATAACTTGTCTGAAGTCTAACTAAGAAAAATGTTTGACCAAATCATTTCTTAAGAAATACAACAGGACAGATGTATGCCTTGAAATTTTATTGCATGATGCAGTTTATGATATCGTTTCGAATCCTGTATTTTAAATTTTAAAAAATCCAAAAGTGACCTGAAATTCATGAAACTTAGCATGGTCACGTGATATGGCACAAATATTCCTTCATAAACTTTTTCTTCAATTTGAGACAAGCTGCACAAATGAAGAGCCAAGGTATTTTGGAACAAAGACCTGCACGCTAAGGAGAACGCTTTCACTATTGAAACCGTGGGCGTTTACGTGCCGCCACGAGTCCCTCTTCTCATCGAAAGGTGCCGTTCGAGCAAGCGTGTGAGTCGACGGGAGGCGTGCGAGCAGACCGCTACGCCGGCTGACAGGGAGGCGTGCGAGCAGACCACTGTGCAGGCTCACCGGGAGGCGAGCCCTTTCACCAGGCTCCGCCGCCCACCTTCGTCCTAACTGCTCCCACTTTTAATGTCGCCGGCGACCCAGTTTAAAATCAACCCCGCACTACTCGGTATCGCTACAATCTTCTCTCTTCCTCTCCGATTCTCCTGGGTCTACCTCCAACCAGCCTCACCTAAACGTACGCCATGCCACATCACGATGGTCTGCCCTTAGTCTTCCAGTTTCCTAAGGAAGACACCCAGCTGGAGTCTCAAGAACATAAGGCGCTTTGGGACGAGCTTGAACTGGCCTTGCGGGAAGACGCCGCACCTGTCCCCGCTCCCATTCCAGCTCCCTTTGCCCCGACTGCACCAGCGCCCATCTCCGTGGCATTGATGGGTTGGGAGCCACACATTGTCGCCGAGCTTGATGCCATGGGGTTCCACAAGGTCCCCGTCGACTTTCACGCGCCCGTGCACCTGCCAGCGCATGCGCCTGCGCGTGCACTCACGCGCACGCCCGTGCCGGTGCCTGTGCACCTGCCAGCCCATGCGCCTGCGCGTGCACTGGCGTGCGCGCCCATGCTGGTGCCCGTGCACACGAATGTCTCCGCCACGCCGTTGCCAGCGCCTGTACCTGCGCGGGTGCCAGTGCCCCCCTCAGCGGCATGGATGACCGCTGTCGACCGCTTCGTTACACCAATGCCAGTCGTCTCCTCCCACCAGTTGACTCGTTCCAAAGTCCAGAACATTGTGGTCTTCCTTGAAGCTAGGCCAACGTCAAGGAGTATGCCAACAATGGCGCAAGACGCCGCCGTCGCCGTCGGTCAGTGGCCCGACGACACACAGAGCACGGTAGATGAGCCGCTTCCCACTGCAAGACGCCCATGCCGCCACCGCGTAATCTAAATTTGCCATGAAAAACGTTCGGATTGCCATACTTAAAATCCGAATGTTTATCATTTCCGTTTATTTTAGATCGATCGTCGTATGAATGTAAAGTCGGAGTCAGACTGAATGAAATCTATGCTTTGATCGATTGAATGTTCTGCTAGAGCCGTATCAAATTAAATATAAAACGTCATCAAGCCACATGTATTCCTTGTCATCCAACGACCTAGAATGCTTCAATGTCGAGCGCTCAACACGTTTTAGCATGCAATTAATTTCATGACAAAAATAGTGTTAATCACATAATAACACGCAAATAATATCCTACTTAATATCCGCATGCACTTAATATACTTCCAAATTAACGTGCATTGCACATACACATTAACTAGTGCTACTAGTACGTGAAACTAGTGCCATAACTTGTGAACACGTCTAGATATGGTCAACGGCAACATCGCCCATGAGTTATTCGTGCTTTCCCGTGGGTCTAAGGAGGACAGATAGTGAGCACACATGGAACCCACCAGTAAGTGAAGGCAAATAATACGTGCTAATGAGCCAGTCCCACTAATGTACTAAAAATAATATTACATGTTATCCATTAAATAGGTTGTGGTAATATAAAAACATTATATGAATAAAGGGGGTACAACAAACAATGTTGTTCTACGTAAGTTGCCTATTGACGTGCGGCTTGAATGCCCTGGTCGCATGTTCGATCCTCGTCCTTTATTTTTTAATTTGTATATGGGTCCAAATTTGTTTCATGACAGGTGGGCCCCTCGGTGTGTAGTTTGTAGCACTTTAATTTGTGGGTCAAAATTTGTTCCATTCCAAGTGGACTATCGGTGTGTAGTTTTGTAGCTTATTTATAATAATTAATGAGAACAATAGAGTTTTTTGCAATAATACCATGGTGCGACGTTGAAGGCGAGAAAGGACGTGCGAGCGATACCGAGCCAAAGGGAAATCAGCTAGGTGAGGTGCGGGGGTTGCAACGATGTTTTGAGTAGTTGTGGGCCGAATGCTACGAAAATATAATCTAAACCCATCGGAATAAATGCCTACACAAATTAATCCAAGGTTGGAGTCCCCCTCGCAATGTAAACAGCTCCCGTTTTGCGAGGGATGGAGAGGTAGCTTCAATGTGTGGAAGATACGGCGTGAGAAAGCGAGGTCAATCGAGAGACATATTGATAGAGAGACAAAGTGAGGGTGGTCCAACATTCATTGAACAGACATATATGCTCTGGAGAGATATTGTCCGATTGAGCTTTTGGCAAGGGTGAGGGCTATAAGATAGAGCTTGAGAGATGATCCAGTCATAGACATGTAGATATATTTTGTGCATGGGAGGAAGCAAGGTCAATCTATTACATATATAAAGGGAGAGAGATTGAGCGAGTGTGGGTCGTCGTGCGATCGAAAGAGTAAGACGGGTTGGAGAGAGTGACCTAAATAGACAATGTGCGTGAGAGAGTATACAATGTGAATATGTCGAATTGGGCTCAAACATGGTGATATATCGTTTTTGTCCGAGAAAGAGCAAGGTCAATCGAGACATACAGAGAGAGAGAGAGGGGGGAGAGATAGAGAGATAGAGAGATTGAGCGAGCGTGGCCCGCCATGAGGTCGAAAGAGTGGGGGCGGCTTGGATGGACTGACCTAGATAGACAATCTGCGTGAGAGAGTATAGAGTGTGTCAATCAAGGCCCAAACAGGTAGATATATCATTTGTGTGTGAAAGAAAACAAGGTTAATCGAGACTCAGATAAAGAGAGCGAGATTGAGTGAGTGTGGCCCGCCGTGCGGAATAAAGAATGAGACAGTCTTGAGGGAGTGACCTAGACAGACAACGTGCGTGCGTGCGCATGAGAGGTTGGGGGCTAGATAGGCAATGCATGTATCTAGCGCGAGAGGGTGGGAGGTAGAGAGAGAGAGAGAGAGAGAGAGAGAGAGAGAGAGAGCTCGGCATGGGGTGCAATGGCGGGTGTGTGAGGTAAATACATTTGGTAACAGAGTGGAAAAAGGGGTTGTGTAGTTGAGAGACTTAGAGATCGAAACATGGAGAGAAAGAATGAAAGTGTGTTGGAAACCGATAGCTTCCTAAGGTGGTTAGGAGAGGATGATTGACCGATACAGGAAGTATGTAGCGTGTGTGCCGAGGGGGGGATAAAAACAACATTTGAATGTAGATAGTACGAGACTTAATGTCGATGTTTCAACTCGGTGTACAATGTAAGATTTGAACTGAGGACCATGCATATGGGTAATTATTTCAAATTCGTGCCATACTAGGTTTCAAGAAGTTGACATTGACTCGATTTGTTGTACTATTCTGTAGATCGTATGTTTGAATCCATCTAAAAGTTTTCTCACTACCATGGTGTTCATCATATACATCTGAATTTGTATTAAAAAAGTAACGTGGATACAGTGAAATGTGAAATCCACGTTAGAATTGGAGATCGCTATGTTACACACACTCTAATTCAAATAACTAATTATGTGACACACACTCTAATCCACGTTAGCGTGGATACCGTGGATACCGTTTTGGTTTTTTTTAACTGACTCCTCATTAATTAATTTATAGTATCTCGTTTTGACTAATTATTTGCAAGGAAAACACGGTCATGGCAATACATACAGATTCGTTCGCAAATGAAAGAAGATTCGTTCGCATTCTCAAATGTAGGCACACCAGGCACACCAGGGTCGTTTCGTGGTGGTCGCGTGTCTCGCACGGACGCTTAGCACCCAACCACCCAACCCCCTCCCTCCATCCCCCCTCCCCCCCCCAAAAAAAAGGACGATGACAAAATAAGTTCGCGCTTTCACATTTTGGATTGAAATATCTGGCGGCCCCAATTCCAGCCCTGCAAAATCTCCCTTCTCCACCGTCCCCTTCCGCGCCCAGATTGCTCAAATCCCTAATTTGCCGCCAACCCAAGCAAAGTTCGAATTGCCCCTCGTCTAGTCTCTTTCCCCACCTCTATGCCGGACGACGATGATGAAGACGACGGTCGTGCTTCACCACCGCACCAGAGCTACCTCATCTACGCCCTCGTCCACCGCACCGGGTGGTCCACCGACAACGTCGGCGGCTGCAACGGACATGCCTCACAGACACTGACTTCCACCGCATCAGGTGCCCTTCAACGATGCCGTCTCCCACCTCACCGGGGCTACTTCACCGAGTACATCGTCGCACCTCCGCCCCAGGCTTCACCAATGGTCTCGTCCACCGCATCATAGCGATCCGCTGCCACTCAAAGCTTTTAAATAGCGGATAGTGGACTGGTTGCGGATTAGGGTCCGTGTAGCGGAATATGGATAGCGGGCGATATTGCGGGCGCTATGTCCACATAGCCAATTTTTAAAAAACACTCATAAATTTTAGATTGTTGTGTATAATTCCAGGCCATTGACAAAAAATAAGACACTTAATTTGAGAAATCATCATTTATATAATAATATAAACTATCATTGAAGAATATTTGGTCTCGCAATCATGCAAGCAAGACACATTTACCAAAATAGCTTACACAACAGAACAACAAGGACTTATATAGCGGCGGATATTGCGGATAGCGGACGATATAGCGGTCTAATAAGTGATATTGCGCCCGCATCATGACAACATGCTATTTTCTAATGCAACCTTAAACTAATAGCGGTAGGGTGACGCTACCGCTATTGCGGCCGCAATAGCGGAGGTAGCGGATGCTATTTAAAAGCTTGCACTCAAGATCAGCATCCGTGCACGGCCAGCTAGTGCATCATCCTCAATGGCTCTGAAGTGACCCGCACTCTAGCTAGGCGAGAATGCCCAAATGCCGGCCCGAACTAGGTATCCACACATCACTCCCTTGTGCACTGTTCCGACGATGTTTGGATATCCTTTCACTGCTCTCTTAGCTTACACGCCTATGAAACTCTGACTTTAACTCTTATTTCTTCTAGAGATATCATCTGAAACAAGCAAAACCATTTTTTAGTGTTGCATGACGACGCTATGGGATCTGGTACACATCCTGCACACCCGTATAACCTTGTAAGTATCTGTAACATCCCAAAATTTCAATTTGGAATGTTATACATTAGATCATCATTGCATATCATATTTTAATTGCATTTTCGGTTGATCCTAGAAATTCTACGCAACTCAAGGACCCACGGAGAGAGTTGGGGATTTCGTTATTTTCATATTTGAGTTTTGTTAAATTTAGAAAAAAAGGATCATTTGATTTTAATTATTTTCTCTCTGAATGTTTCATATATGAAAATAAAAGAGAGGGGATAAAATGAATACCCCAAAATAAAGAAATATTGGAGGATAAATATTAAAATCAAATAAGAATTTTATTCAGAGTTTTATCGCTATTTATTTGAATTAGGAAAATATGCGTTTCCCAAAATTGCATTAGAGGCCCAAATAAATGTTCACTTTGTCCGCTATATTTTTAGAGGACGGGGAAAATTTATTTCAGGATTTTTGGAGTCCGTTTAGTATTTCTTTTATTTTTTTTTCTGCGTGCGAAATTATTTTTAAAAAAAGTCAACCGACTTAACGGGCCGTGTCCGACCCGGACACTTTGCCCGGTCGGATTTATAAGCTATGGCCCAGCCCCCGCCGCCAGCCCACATCGCTGCCCGAAACCCTAACCCAGCCGCCGGATCCGCGCCGCCGCCGCCGGACTCGTCATCACCGCCGCCGTTGGACTCACGCCGCCGCCGCCGCGTCGTCCCGTCGGACACCGCCACCGCCTGCGCCACCACCCGCTGCCGCCGGACGTCGCCCTCGCCGCCGACTGCCACCAATGCCGACCCCGCCGCCCCACCGGAGTTGCTCGCCGCCGCCGCCGCCGCCGTCACACGTCCCGAGGTAACCGCCAGTTTTCGTTAGAAAACCGCACGGTTAGTTTTAGAAACCCTCGCTTATTTTCTTTTAGATCGGTTTTTATTTTTTTCTGGTTTAGTTATTTAGCGACCACCCGGTCGTACGTTCGTTTTAACGAACGATTTTCACCCGTTAGCCGCAGAGAGCGAACGTTCATTCGTTAGCCTGTTCGTCAGTTTTTCTTTTTCCAGGGATTTTTCGCGATTATTTTCGATCGCGATTTCTGCCCTGATTTTCGTTTTAGTTTATATTTTCGCTCGTTTAACGGAATCAGGCGATTCAAGCGCCTAGATCTTTGTCTTGAAGCCCTCTTTCTGTTTATTCAACTTGAAAAAATTTGGTACTGTAAAATTTGACTTAAGTCCAGATTAGTAAACGGATCTTGTTTCGTTCGCAGTCTGAGTTTTGTTGCTTCGTTTGATTTGATTCTTTTTGCAAACCGGAGTTCTTAAGTTGAACTTTCTGGTTAGATCACTTATTTGAGTTTTACACGTGCTTCTAGTTGAGTGCTTATTGTATGCTTGTTTGTTTGTGCTAGAGTACCCGGAATGTGAAGCGTGCTACTACGAGTCTCTAGGTTTCACGGATCATCAGCAAGGCAAGTAACACTTTGATCATACCTCTTTACTACCCAGTTTTATTGCATTATGTCAATCCTCAAACAATTGCATGGTTAGGATCTGATTAATATGAGGGTTTTGGGAAGTAGATGCTGAGGTAGAACCTATTTACCTGTTTATTATCAAACCTTTGGAAGTTACTTCTACGTTGCTTATATTGCTATGCTATGCTCGTAGACGTGGTTTGGTTCGAGTGATTCATGACAGATGTGAGAGTTATTATTTAATGGTTAACTTAAGGTGGCTACTTTAATACACATCCGGGTGGATTGCTTGAGGCACCCTGGAGTACACAGTGGTTGTCAGGGCACCTGGAGAATCCAGTGTTGTCCTAGGATATCCCAGAGTACCCGTGTGATCATCCTGCAGTCCGCCACCCTGGCTCCAGGGATCATAGGATTATTCATGCTAGAAACTTCTGTGTGTAGCCACAAGCTATTATGGGCTCTAGCATAGTTGAGTACGTTGCAAGACCTCTTTCAGTGGTGGGCTAGCAGATGTAGGGGAAAGTAGGAGTGACTGTCCACCCAGAGTAAAGAGTTATTGTTGCAGAAAGACTGTGTCTCGATTCTCCGACCATGGATGTAATCGAGTCTTGTGGGGAAAAGTGTGCAAACCTCTGTAGAGTGTACAAACTAATCATGGTTAGCCGTGTCCCTGGTTATGGACGTTTTGAGTATCTAGTTCTTGGATTATCATGTTGATCTCATCACTCTTAAAATAATTTGATTGGGTTTAATGATGATGCTTAATTGGATTGAGCTAGAGGAACCTTCTCAATGTTTAACAACCACCATGATAGTTAAATAAAATTTATTCCTTTGTTGTAGGGAAAAATTGGCTTTATGAAAAAAACTGTAACCATGGACCTTTCCACCAGCCATATATGCATGTAGTGATAGAATTTATTCCGTTCATTACTCTATGTGTTAAATTGCCAGCATATTCCATGTGCCCACCCATTTCAGGCTGCAACATTCATGTTGCAGACTTTTCAGACGACGAGTAAGGTGCCATAGGTCATTGTCTTTCACTCACTGATGTTGTTGGAGTTGATGGACTCACTTTATCTTCCAAGCCTTCCGTTGTTATCGTTTTTAGATGGCCTTAAGCCATATTTATTGTAGTAGGTTCTCTTTTGAGACATTCGATGTAATAAGTGTGTGATTGCTACTCTGTTAGAAATCCTCGAGTATTGTGCGTGTCAGCATTACCGATCCAGGGATGACACTGATGCACAGAGATCAGACTGTTTGAGGTCTGGTCGCTACAAGATGGTATTAGAGCACACACTGACTATAGGACACGACCACTAAGCTAAAGCCCTAGATCACTACTATCTTCTCATTTATGACTCCTCTCCCTTTTCTACTCTTTAGGATGGTGGATGCAAGGAACAAGTTCACGCAACCGGATGAAGACACTCCTTTTGGAAGACACTTGAAGGAAGTTACTAGATACCTGAACATCGGAATACCAAGCTTCACCGGAACCTACATCGCCACTTTACCAGACGAGGAGCATTTGATGATTCGAGTTCAAGTTCCAAGAAGGACGTTCATGCCAGTCACTGAGCCCATAGAGTTTTCCTTTGATGCACCAACCTGGAGTCTAGGAAAGAGCATGGCAGCCCACATCACCATGGGACGCATTGAAGAAGTTTACCACAAGGATCTCAAGGATACTGTCTACCAGATTTGTGGGCGCCGAGGTGAGCAATGGGAGATGATCAGCACCAGGAAGGATAGGTCCATTGCAGATTTCATCGAGGAGTTAAACCAGCACATCGCCAGGAGAACCATATGTGCGCAGGCATGATAGATCTGAAGAAGGCAATGACCAGGATCACAGAATTGGAGGAAGAACTCAAGTCTACACGCGATGGATACGAGGAGGAAATGACGATACTCATGGAGAAGAATGATGATCTGACAAGGAAGCTAGGAGTATTCATGGGAGACCCCACGCCAGGAGGAGAAGACGACGATTCCACTTGCCCGAAGAACTACATCATCATCGACGACACTGACTCGGACCCCGACGATAGTGATGATGACTTTGTTGATGAAGCTGGAGCAGACATCATGGAGTCTTCCACCGATCAATTTTTCTAGTCGACCGCCATATCAGTAGTAGTATTCCCCCATGTATATAGTATAGTTCGAGCACTTTTGTAACGATAGTTAGACAGATGTATGCCCTTGTTTGAATTGATTGAAGTGGTATTGTTTGTTTTTGTCTCATGTGCATATGGGTAGTGTTTTCCCTCTAGATCTCATTCTGTTCTGTTTTCTCATGTTTTCTAAACCCATATGTTGCCTCCGAGACGCGACAATGTATTTGCTTTCCCACCGGAGCTCACTCAGTTGATCCAGCAGCAGAATGCATTGATGCAGATACTAATCCAGAATCAGAATCAGGGGAACAACAACAACAACCAACCACCACCATCTGTTGATCACCTAGCCTGTTTTCTAAGGCTAAATCCTCCGGTGTTCTCTAGTAGCACCGAGCCGATTGTTGCAGATGATTGGCTCCGCAAGATTGGAAGGGAGTTGACCACTGTAGGATGCACACATGCGGAAAGAGTGCGATTTTCCGCACATCAGCTTGATGGACCCGCAGCATCATGGTGGGAGAATTTCACAGCCACTTACCCCGTCGACACTGTCACATGGGACTAGTTTCAGTAGGCTTTTCGCACTGCCCATGTTTCAGCAGGAGCTATGGCCATGAAGAAGCGCGAGTTTCGCAACTTGCGCCAAGCAGGACGCACAGTGAGCCAGTATGTGGATGATTTTAGTAAGTTAGCACGTTATGCCCTAGATGACGTTGCTATGGATGCAGCTAAGCAGGAGAAGTTTCTGGAAGGACTGAATGATGAGTTGAGCATGCAGTTGATGGTGGCAACCTTCAACAACTACCAGGAGTTGGTAGATAGAGCTCTCATGATTGAAGGAAAGCAGCAGCAGATTGACAACCGCAAGAGAAAGTATAGACAAGGGAAGTACAATTCTGGAGCTCAGCAGAGACGCCCTTTTTACCCCATACTTGGGAGGACCACTTCACCATAACCATGGAGGTCACAAATGGAGGAAGTTCGCATAACCATCACTACTAGGAAAAGTCCTACTAATGGCGCACCTGTTTTGGCCATTAATGGTGCACTATAGGTGCGCCACTAGCATCACGCCATTAGTAATTAATGCTAATGGCGCACCCCTGGTACTGTGCGCACCCCTGGCCATTAATACCAGACAATAGTGGCGCACCAGGGAGTGTGCCATTAGTATGTCAAACGGTGCGCCATTACTATCTGACTTAGTAATGGCGCACCACATAGAGGTGCACCATTAGTAACAATTTTTTTTTCAATTTTTTTTTCATTTTTTTCTTAATCTCGGGTCACTATGGCTTAATCTCGGGTCAATATGCTTAATCTCAAGTCAAATCGCACTAAGTGGTCAAACTTCCTGGAAGGTCACCCATCCTCACACTACTCCAGCCCGAGCACGCTTAACTTCCCAGTTCTATCTAACCCCAGCACCACCTCACTTAACAGGCACTTGTTGATATATCTATCATATCAATTCTATTAAACCTTGTTGATGTCTAGGACTTTGTTCATGTTCATGAGTATGATGAAATTTTGAAAAATATTTCAAACTTCCCGGTCATATTACGTATCATATTTTGAAAAAAAATCCAAAAAAAAAATTTGAAACCAATTTTTTTTCTGTTACTAGTGGCGCACCTAGCAAATGGTGCGCCACTAGTAAGTTTGAATTTTTTTTCATTTTCCCCCTCTAGATCTTAAAAGCCCCGTATATTTTATTCTGTTAGATTTTTGGGGATTCTGAAAATCTTGAACGAGGTAGATGATTTTTCATATAAAAACTTTTTAATCCGAGTTCGTATGCAAAAGTTATGCCCATTTTACAAATTCCAGAGAGATTTTGCAAATAAAGTCGAAATTCATATTTGTAAAGTTTCCCAACAAGTAGACCACATATCACATGGGAAACTTATTTTCTTTTATTTTTTTGACATTTCCATCATTTTATTTTATTTTTTAAAAACTGAAAAGGTGGTCCACGGGGGTGTGCATTCGGTGGAATTTTTGGTCAAAACAAGCAACGACACACCGAGGGTGTGGTGCACCATTACTAGTTAAAGTAGTAATGGCGCACCATACCCACAGTGCGCCATTACTAGTTTTGAAAAAAAAATTGTTAGTAGTGGCGCACCGAGGGTGTGGTGCGCCATTACTAGTTAAAACTAGTAATGGCGCACTATCCCCTGGTGCGCCATTACTAGTTTGAAAAAAAATAAAAAAATTGTTAGTAGTGGCGCACCGAGGGCGTGGTGCGCCATTAGTAGTTTTGAAAAAAAATTGTTAGTGGTGGCGCACCGTGGATGTGGTGTGCCATTAGTATTTGGAGTTTAATGGCGTACCTATATGTGGTGCGCCACTGCTATATAGTAGTGGCGCACCACATACGTGGTGCGCCATTAATGTCCATATTATCTAGCCCTTTTCCTAGTAGTGCATAGTGGCACCAAGAATGGTAATGGTAATGGAGGAAGCAACGGCCAGAACCGTTCCAACCCAGCAACGCCCGCCAAGAAAGATCTAAGTCACATTACTTGTTACAACTGCGGGAAGAATGGACATTACGCCACAGAGTGTTCAGAAGCAAAGAATGGAAATGGCAATGGAAGCTCTGGGAAGAAGCCCAACCCTTTCAACAGGGGACGAGTGAACCACGTTAACGTGGAGGAGGTTGAAGCACAGCTAGATGCAGTAATAGGTAAGTTTTTGGTTAAGTCATTTACTGCAATCGTTCTTTTTGATACTGGTGCATCGCATTCATACATATCAAGGGGATTTGTGGATAAGTATAAACTGCCCACCAAAGTTCTTAGAATACCTATATTAGTAAGCTCACTAGGAGCGGAGCATATGGAAAGCCAAGGAAGTTTTCAGATGCCATTGAGCATAGGTAGGCATGTTTTCCCTCAGATCTGATAATTTTGGAATTGCAAGGTTTGGGTGTGATTTTGGGTATGGATTGGCTATCGATGTATGGAGGGAACATCGACTGTGCCAGTAAGTCGATTATGCTCACCACCCTAGAAGGTAGGAGGATCAAGTATGTATCCCAGCATGTGCCGAAGAGGACTCAAGTGAATTCCTTATTAGGAGTTGTACAGGAGGAAGTACCAGTGGTGAAGGATTTCCCTAATCTATTTCCAGAAGAGTTGCGAGGCATGCCACTAGATAGAGACATTGAGTTTTTGATTGAGATTTTGCCAAGCACAGGGCCAATATCTAAGAGAGTGTACAGGATGCCCGCAAAGGATTTGGAGGAAATTAAAAAATAGATTAAGGAGTTGCTCGATAAAGGCTATATTCGCCCAAGTTCGTCACCTTGGGGATCACCAGTACTTCTAGTGGAGAAAAAGGATGGATCATTGAGAATGGTTGTTGATAATCGTGGATTGAATGAAGTGACAATCAAGAACAAGTACCCACTACCGATGATCAATGATCTGTTTGACCAGTTGCAAGGAGCTAAAGTATTTTCCAAGATCGATCTGCGATCAGGATACCACCAGCTGAAGATTCGAGAGCAGGATATACCTAAGAGAGCTTTTACCACGAGGTACGGGCTAGATGAGTATACCGTTATGTCATTTGGTCTGACTAACGCACCTGCCTATTTCATGAACATGATGAACAAGGTGTTTATGGAGTTTTTTGCTAAGTTCGTCATGGTGTTCATTGATGATATTCTGGTCTACTCAAAGAATGAAGAGGAGCATAAGGAGCATTTGCGTTTGGTACTTGGGAAGCTCAGAGAACATCAGCTATATGCCAAGTTCAGCAAGTGTGAGTTTTGGTTGAAGGAAGTTGGATTCCTCGGACATGTTATATCCGGAGAAGGAATAGCAATAGACCCCACCAAGGTTGTCACTATGTCAAATTGGGAAGCACCCACGTCTGTTGGAGAGATCCGGAGTTTTCTTGAACTCGCAGGATACTACAGGAGGTTCCTTGAGAATTTCTTGAAGATTGCAAAGCCCATGACGGAGTTGCTGAAGAAGGACACCAAGTTTAAATGGACTGAGGAATGTGAGGCCAATTTTCAGGAGTTGAAGAAACGTTTGGTTACCGCTCCAGTGTTGATTATTCCAGATCAACGCAAGGATTATCAAGTGTATTGCGACACTTCTCGTCGAGGACTTGGAGCAGTGCTTATGCAGGAAGGGAGAGTTGTTTCATATGCCTCACGACAGCTTAAACCCCACGAGTTGAATTATGCTACGCACGATTTGGAGTTAGCAGCTGAAACGTCTCCAACGTATCTATAATTTATGAAGTATTCATGCCATTATATTATCCATCTATGATGTTTTATATGCATTTATATGTCATTTTATATGATTTTTGGGACTAACCTATTAACCTAGAGCCCAGTGTCAGTTTCTGTTTTCTCCTTGTTTTTGTGTTTTATAGAAAAGGGATACCAAACGGAGTCCAATTGATGTGCCAATTTTTGAGGATTTTTTATGGACCAAAAGAAGACCACGGAGCATCGGAGTTGGGCCAGAAGAGTCCCGGGCTGCCCACGAGAGTGGGGGCCGCGCCCTTCCCCCTAGGGCATGGCCCCCTATCTCGTGGACAGCTCGGAGACCTCCCTGACGTGAAACCAACACCAAAAATTCTTATAAATACAGAAACCTTCGGGAATTAACCTAGATCAGAAGTTTCGCCGCCGCAAGCCTCTGTAGCCACGAGAAATCAATCTAGGCCCTCTATGGCACCTTACCGGAGGGGGCCATCATCACCGAAGGCCATGGAGGAGGATCTCGGAGGGGCCATCATCACCATGAAGGCCAAGGACCAGAGGGGGAAAGCCATGGAGGAGGAAGCACAAGGGGGAGAACCTCTCCTCCTCTCACTTGGTGCCACCGGAGTGCCATCGTGAGGGGAATCATCACCGCGGTGATCGTCTTCATCAACATCACCATCCTCACCTCTTTTACACGGTCCACTCTCCCGCACCCCGCTGTAATCCCTACTTGAACATGGTGCTTTATGCCACATATTATGATCCAATGATGTGTTGCCATCCTATGATGTTTTGAGTAGATATCTTTTGTCTTTGGGTTGATTGATGATCTAGATTGGTATGAGTTGTATGTTTTATTTTGGTGCTGTCCTATGGTGCCCCCCGTGTCGCGCAAGCGTGAGGGATTCCCGCTGTAGGGTGTTGCAATATGTTCATGATTCGCTTATAGTGGGTTGGTGAGTGACTGAAACACAAACCCGAGTAAGAGGGGTTGTTGCATATGGGAATAAAGAGGACTTGATGCTTTAATGCTATGGTTGGGTTTTACCTTAATGATATTTAGTATTTGCGGACGCTTGCTAGAGTTCCAATCATAAGTGCATATGATCCAAGTAGAGAAAGTATGTTAGCTTTTGCCTCTCCCTCATATGAAATTGCAATAGTGATTACCGGTCTTGTTAACAATTGCCTAGGACAATTCCGCACATTGATCCACCATTATTCCACACTCGCTATTTATATTATTTAGTAATATATTCTAACCTTATGATAACAGCACCTACTTTTATATTTTAGCTCTCCGATTTCATGCAAATTTATCCTCTTTATACCCACAACACAGTTTTATTTCTTGTTTCTAGTTGGAAGCAAACGTTCGGTGCACGTAGAGTCGTATCAGTGGCAGATAGGGCTTGAGAGAATATTGGTCTTACCTTTGGCTCCTTGTGGGTTCGACACTCCATATTTATCACTTCCACCTTTGAGAATTGCTATGATGATTCCCTGCACATGGGGATTATCAAGCTCTTTTCTGGCGCCGTTGCTGGGGAGCAATAGCGTGGGGTTGATATTCTCGCGTGTGCTTGTTTGCTTTCTTCACTAAGTAGATTTTGCTTCTCCTTTTTTGTTTCTATTTAGTTGTGGGTGAAACATACAAAAAAATTAAAAGATTGAAAATACAAAAAAATACTTGCCTCTCGTGCCTAAAAAAGTTTTTCAAAAAGAGAAGTGATTGGAAAGTTATGCATTGAAGAAGTGAGGGTCGACCTTGAGCACTTGTGTTCTTGCTCACGGAAACAATGAATAATTTTTCATGGAAGTTTCTCTGTAAATAAGTATCCCCTTGCATATATCCATTGTATCATAAAAAATTTGTGCCAAGCTTTGGTTTTAGTATGATAAGATTGCTTGCTTACTATGTGCAGAACAAAAAACAGAAAGTTTGGCTGTAGTGCTTGAATTTACATTTTTTACTGGAAAGTCAAATGGGTCTGAAACTTTTTGCACATTACTTCTGTACAAATTTTTCAAATTGTCAAATTTATTTCTTAATTTTTGGAGTTACATAAGTTTACTAAACTTCCAGATTACTACAGACTGTCCTGTTCTTAACAGATTCTGTTTTTCGTGTGTTGTTTCCTTATTTTGATGCATCTATGGCTAGTATGTAGGGTATGAACCATAGAGAAGTTGGAATAAAGTAGGTTTAACACTAATATAAACAAAGAATGAGTTAATTACAGTACCTTAAAGTGGCAGTTTGTTTTATTACACTAACGGATCTCACAAGTTTTTGTTTAAGTTTTTGTGAATGAAGTATTTGAAGAATGAGGAGTTACTGATGTGAGAAGAATAAAGAGAGACAAGAGTTCAAGATTGGGGATGCCCAAGGCACCCCAAGTAAATATTTCAAAGGATACTCAAGCATCTAAGCTTGGGGATGCCCCGGTTGGCATCCCATCTTTCTTCTTCAACAAATGTCGGTATACCTCGGTTTTTGTTTTGTTCACATTGTTTGTGCCCTTTGTGTTTTTGTTTTTCTTTAAGAATCATGCTAGTATGAGATAGCTCTTCATTGATTTATATAATACTTCATGTGCTTCACTTGTATCTTTTAAGTATGGTCTTATAGAATTGCTCTTTGTGCTTCACTTAAATCGTTTGAGTATGGTTTTATAGAATGCTTCGTACGCTTCACTTATATATTTTGAGCTTGGATATTTGCTAGTCTATATTAATTGTAGAATGCTCCAGGAACTTCAATTATATCTTTTGGAGTATGAATAATACTATAATTTAAAGTGGGTTTGGAAGAGTGTCAACTTTAGGAATTAGTGATCCCACTATCTTGGAGGGTGTTGAATCTTCGTACGATATTTATGAAAGTGGATTTGGAAGAGTGTCAATTTTAGTTAGTATTCCACTATTTCGGAAGAGGTTCCAATTGAGTATGAGAACAAAGTTGCTATTCATGATGCTACTGAAAATTATTATGAGGGAGGAATATGTGCTTGTAGGAGTTGCAATAATGTCAAGTTTCCTCTCTATGTGCTTAAAGTTTTGAAGTTATACTTGTTTTGCCTTCCTATGCTGACTTTTGTTCCTATAAATTGTGTTCTCACAAAATCCCTAGGCATAGGAAGTGAGTTAGATTTAAATGTGCTAGTCATATTCTTCATGATGCTCTCTTTGTGTTTCAAATCTTTTCTTTTCTGCGAGCATCATTGAAATCATCATGCCTAGCTAAAAGGCACTAAAGAAAAGCCCTTGTTGGGAGACAACACAATATTTACCCTTAATGTTTTTGTGTGTCTACATGATTAAGCTACTGTATTAATCATGTTTTATACCTTTTGTTTCAATAAAGTGCCAAGTAAGACCTTTGGGAAGACTTGGGTGAGAGTTAATGTGATCTTGCTGTAAAAACAGAAACTTTGCGCTCACGAGATTAGTTGTCATTTTTTACAGAATAGAGATTTTGAGTTGATTATTTTTGAATAAGATTAATAGACAAATTCCTCACGTCAACCAATTTATTTCATAATTTTTGGAGTAGCAGAAGTATGGTTATTGTCCATATCATTACAGACTGTTCTGTTTCTGACAGATTCTGTTTTCATCGCATAGTTTGCTTGTTTTCTAGTTTCTATGGCTTATATTTCTCAATATAAATGGTAGAAATGATATGGTACAGTAAGCATTATGTGAAAACAATTATGAACCTTTTCTTTTACAGTACCAAAGTGCATGGTTTACTCTTTATCATACTAACCTATCTCACGAAGTTCCATTAAGTTTTGTGTGATTGAAGTTTTCATGTTTTGGGTGAGATATCGATATGAGGAGAATAAGGAGTGGAAATACCCTAAGCTTGGGGATTCCCAAGTCACCCCAAGGTAATATTCAAGGAAGACTCAAGTGCCTAAGCTTGGGGATGCCCCAGAAGGCATCCCCTCTTTCGTCTTCAAACTATCGGTACATCTTACTCGGAGCTATATTTTTATTCGTCACATGATATGCGTTTTACTTGGAGCGTCATTTTATTTTGTTCGTATTAGCTTTCTGTTATTTAGAATAGTGTTTTGCATCTTTATTTTCAATAAAAATGTCAAGGATAGCCTTTACCATGTTTATTTTGCTAGTATACATGTTGCTGTTTGAAAACAGAAAGTTTACCGCTGTTGCACAAATTCCCTAGAAAAGTCAGAGCATGATATAATGTTGAATCTTTTTGAATAATGAGCTATGATAAATATACTACAGTGTGAATTTTCTCTCATAATTTTTGGAGTTAGGGAAGTATTGATACTCTTGCATTCTTTACAGGCTGTACTGTTTTGACAGATTGCTGTTATGTTTGCATTGTTTGCATATGTTTGCTTGTTTAATGATTCTGTTTGAGGATAGGAGTATTAAATATGCAGAGGCATTTAGTATGGAATGTTGAATAATAATTCTAGTGATTTTTTACAGTAGAAAATGATAAGGTTTTGCATTGGTTTATACTAACCTATCTCACGAGTTCTTGTTGAGTTTGGTGTGGATGAAGCTTTTGATAAAAAGAGAAACCATGATATGAGAAGAATTAAGGAGACACAAAAGTTCAAGCTTGGGGATGCCCAAGGCACCCCAAGATAATATTCCAAGAAGTCTCAAACATCTAAGCTTGCGGATGCCCCATTAGGCATCCCACCTTTCTTCTTCAACAACTATCGGTTAGTATCGGTTGAACCTAAGTTTTTGCTTCTTCACATGAGTTGTGCTATCCTTGCAATGTCATTTTATTTTGTTTTATTTTCTTTTTGAATAAAATCATTGGATCTGAAATTTTGAATAGAAAAGGAACCCTCCCATGGCTAGTTAATTATTTGCCTACTCAGTATCCTTCACTCGTATCTTTTGGAGTAGTTTGTCATTTACTCATGTGCTTCATGTATATCCTATGAGTAAATGGGGGGAATGAATTGAATGTCATAAATCTGAATTTATATATGTTTCGTATGCTTATAACATGGTTAGTTATGACTTCACACATAGAAAGTATGAGGCATAAAAGTTGTTGAGAGTTAGCAAACGTAGTTTTGGTCATCGTTGTAGTTAATAGGAAGTAATAAGGAAAGAGAGGTTCACATACAAATATATTATCTTGGACATCTTTTATGATTGTGAAGCACTCATTAAGTATGACATGCTAAAAGAGTTAATGTTGGACAAGGAAGACAATGTAATGGTTTATGTTTTCCGACATCTCAGTTAAAGTATATTGTCATTAACCTTCCAAACATGTTGAGCTTGCCTTTCTCCCTCATGCTAGCCAAATTCCTTACACCAAGTAGAGATACTACTTGTGCTTCCAAATACCCGTAAACCCAGTTTTTCCATGAGAGTCCATCATACCTACTTATGGATTGAGCAAGATCCTTCAAGTAAGTTGTCATCGGTGCAAGCAATAAAAATTGCTCTCTAAATATGCATGACTTATTAGTGCAGAGAAAATAAGCTTTGTACGATCTTGTTGTGGAAGTAATAATAGCGACGAACTGCATAATAAAGGTCCACATACAAGGGGCAATATAAAGTGACGTTCTTTTGCATTAAGATTTTGTGCATCAACCCTAAACGCGCATGACAACCTCTGCTTCCCTTTGTGAAGGGCCTATCTTTTACTTTATGTTTTTTACTTTTTACTTGAGTCAAGGTGATCCTCGCCTTTCCCCTTTTTCATTTTATCCTTTGGCAAGCTCCTTGTGTTTGAAAGATCATGATATATATATCCAATTGGATGTAAGTTAGCATGGGCTATTATTGTTGACATCACCTAAAGGTGAATACGTTGGGAGGCAACACAATAAGCCCCTATCTTTCTCAGTGTCCGGCTGAAACTCCATAACCACAAGTATTGCGTGAGTGTTAGCAATTGTAGAAGACTATATGATAGTTGAGTATGTGGACTTGCTGAAAAGCTCTATTCTTGACTCTTCCTGATGTTATGATAAATTGCAATTGCTTCAATGACTGAGATTATAGTTTGTTAGTTCTCAATGAAGTTTCTGAACCATGCTTGACATTGTGACTAGATTGTTACTTGATCATGAAAAGTTTTATGAGATAAGCTACTATTATGACACATTTTGATGCTAGAAAAGGTGATTGAAATTATCATTGATCAAACATGTGCAACTACTAGCATTCACACTTCATAAATTATTTCTTTTATTATTTACCTACTCGAGGACGAGCAGGAATTAAGCTTGGAGGTGCTGATACGTCTCCAACATATCTATAATTTATGAAGTATTCAGCAGTCGTAGTGCATGCGTTGAAGACATGGAGACATTTTCTCATCGGAAACCACTGTGAGGTGTACACGGATCACAAGAGTTTGAAGTATATCTTCACGTAGAAGGAGTTGAATCTCAGGCAGAGGAGAAGGTTGGAGCTCATCAAGGATTATGATATGAGATTGCATTATCACCCCGGAAAGGCCAACGTAGTAGCTGATGCGTTGAGTCGCAAGAGCCATGTCAATACATTCATAACCGAAGAGATACCCAAGGAGTTAGCAGAGGATCTTCATGATCTATGTTTGGAAATAGTTCCAAGAGGCGATGTAGCAGCATTGGAAATTCAGTCCATTTTGATGGACAAGATCAGAGAAGCTCAGAAGACGGACAAGGAGATTGTCGAGATAAAGGAAAGGATGAGCAAAGGAAAAGCTAAGGGATTTCGTGAGGATGAGCACGATACCTTATGGTTTGAGGATCGTGTATATGGGCCTAATGACCCCGGAGATCAGGAAGTTGATT
This sequence comes from Triticum dicoccoides, assembly GCF_002162155.2. Lineage (NCBI taxonomy): Eukaryota > Viridiplantae > Streptophyta > Magnoliopsida > Poales > Poaceae > Triticum > Triticum dicoccoides. The sequence goes on along the minus strand of NC_041385.1, from coordinate 237,307,554 downwards.
CTGCAAGAGGCCCATGATTCGCCGTATTCGATTCACCCAGGAAACACCAAGATGTATCTAGATTTAAAGGACAGTTTCTGGTGGACCGGAATGAAGAAGGATATTGCGGAGTATGTAGAAGTTTGTGATGTATGTCAGAGAGTGAAGGCAGAGCATCAGAAGCCAGTAGGATTGCTACATCCATTGTCGATACCCGAATGGAAGTGGGATAATCTATGCATGGATTTTATCACGGGATTGCCCTGGACTCATTCAGGCTATGACTCGATATGGGTTGTAGTCGATCGGTTGATGAAGGTGGCTCATTTCATCCCAGTGAAGACCACTTACACCAGTGCTAAGTTGGAAAAGATATATATGACCAGGATCGTATGTCTGCATGGAGTTCCGAGGACCGTTGTATCAGATAGAGGAACCTAGTTTACCTCAAAGTTCTGGAATTAGTTACATGAGACTTTGGGTACTAGGCTAGAGTTCAGTAAAGCCTTTCATCCACAGACAGATGGACAGACCGAGAGAGTCAATCAGATTCTAGAGGACATGTTGAGAGCTAGTGCGCTAGACTATGGATCTAGTTGGGACGACAATTTGCCATATGCAGAGTTCTCTTATAACAACAGCTATCAAGCTAGTTTGAAGATGGCCCTTTTGAAGCTTTGTACAGAAGGAGGTGCAGGACACCGTTGTTGTGGGATGAAGTTGGAGACCGACAGTTGTTTGGACTAGATTTGATTAAAGAGTCTGAAGAGAAGGTTAAGCTCATTCATGATAGAACAAGGTAGCCCAGTCCAGGCAGAAGAGCTATGCGGATTCTAAACGCAAGGAGACAGTTTATGAAGTCGGAGAAATAGTGTATCTTCGTGTGTCCCCACTTCTAGGAGTTAAGTGTTTTGGAGTTAAGGGAAAGTTAGCACCACGTTTTATGCGACCATACAAAGTTTTGGAATGTATGGGAGAAGTTGCTTACAAGTTGGAATTGCCAGAAGGATTGTCAGGAGTTCACAATGTGTTCCACGTTTCCCAGTTGAAGAAGTGCCACGCAGAGATGGCTGATATTCCTCTGAGAGATACAGTGCCACTGGAAGCGATTCAGTTGGATAGCGATTTGACCTACGAGGAGAAACCAGTGAAGATTCTTGAGCTTGCCAGCCGAGTCACACGCAACAAGGTTATCGAGTCCTGCAAAGTTCAGTGGAGCCAACATACCAAGGATGAGGCCACCTGGGAACGGGAGGAAGACCTACGGAAGGACCACCCTCACCTATTTTCTAGCCAACCCGGATCTCGAGGGCAACATTCATCTTAAGGGGGTAGGTTTGTAACATCCCAAATTTTCAATTTGGCATGTTATACATTAGATCATCATTGCATATCATATTTTAATTGCATTTTGGGTTGATCCTAGAAATTCTACGCAACTCAAGGACCCACGGAGAGAGTTGGGGATTTCGTTATTTTCATATTTGAGTTTTCTCAAATTTTGAAAAAAAGGATCATTTGATTTCAATTATTTTCTCTCCGAATATTCCATATATGAAAATAAAAGAGAGGGGATAAAATGACTTCCCCAAAATAAAGAAATATTGGAGGATAAATATTAAAATCAAATAAGAATTTTATTCGGAGTTTTATCGTTATTTTATTTGAATTAGGAAAAATATGCGTTTTTCAAAATTTCATTAGAGGCCCAAATAAATGTTCACCTTGTCCGCTATATTTTTAGAGGACGGGAAAAATTTATTTCAGGATTTTTAGAGTCTGTTTAGTATTTCTTTTATTTGTTTTTCTGTGCATGGAATTATTTAGAAAAAGTCAACTGACTTAACGGGCCGTGTCCGACCCGGACAGCTCGCCCGGCCGGCTTTATAAGCCGCGGCCCAGCCCCCGACGCCATCCCACACCGCCGCCCGAAACCCTAACCCCGCCGCCGGATCCGCGCCGCCGCCGACGGACTCGCGCCGCCGCCGCCGCGTCGTCTCGCCGGACGCCGCCACCGCCCCGCCGCCCGCGCCACCACCTGCCGTCACCGGACGTCGCCCTCGCCCCCGACCGCCACCGCCGCCGACCCCGCCGCCTCGCCGGAGTTGCTCGCCGTCGCCGCCGTCACACGTCCCGATGTAACCGCCGGTTTTCATTACAAAACCACACGATTTTTGTTAAAAACCCTTGGTTATTTTTTTAGATCGATTTTTATTTTTTCCGGTTTAGTTATTTAGCGAACACCCGTTCGTACGTTCGTTTTAACAAACGGTTTTCACCCGTTAGCCGCGGACAAAAAACGTTCATTCGTTAGCATGTTCGTCAGTTTTTCTTTTTCCAGGGATTTTCCGCGATTATTTTCGTTCATGATTTCTGCCCTGATTTTCGTTTTAGTTTATCCTTTTGCTCGTCTATCGGAATCAGGCAATTCAAGCTCCTAGATCTTCGTCTCGAAGCCCTCTTTCCGTTTAGTCAACTTGAAAAAGAATTTGGTACTGTAAAATTTGACTTAAGTCCAGATTAGTAAACGTATCTTGTTTTGTTCGCAGTTTGAGTTTTGTTGCTTCGTTTGATTTGATTCTTTTTGCAAACCCAGAGTTCTTAAGTTGAACTTTCTGGTTAGATATCTTATTTGAGTTTTACCCGTTCTTCTAGTTGAGTGCTTATTATATGCTTGTTTGTTTGTGATAGAGTACCCGGAATGCGAATCGTGCTACTACGAGTCTCTAGGTTTCACGGATCATCAGCAAGGCAAGTAACACTTTGATCATACCTCTTTACTACCCAGTTTTATTGCATTAGATCAATCCTCAAACAATTGCATGGTTAGGATCTGATGAAATATGAGGGTTTTGGGAAGTAGATGCTGAGGTAGAACCTATTTACTTGTTTATTATCAAACCTTTGGGAGTTACTTCTACGTTGCTTATATTGCTATGCTATGCTCGTAGACGTGGTTTGGTTCGAGTGATTCATGACATATGTGAGAGTTATTTTTAATGGTTAACTTAAGGTGGCTACTTTAATACACATCTGGGTGGATTGTTTGAGGCACCCTGGAGTACACAGTGGTTGTCAGGGCACCTAGAGAATCCAGTGTTATCCTAGGATATCCCGGAGTACCCGTGTGATCATCCTACGGTCCGCCACCCAGGCTCAAAGGGATCATAAGATTATTCATGCTAGAAACTTCCATGTGCAGCCACAAGCTATTATGGGCTCTAGCATTGTTGAGTACATTGCAAGACCTCTTTTAGTGGTGGGCTAGCAGATGTAGGGGAAAGTAGGTGTAACTGTCCACCCACAGTAAAGAGTTATAGTTTCCGAAAGATTGTGTCTCGATTCTCCGACCATGGATGTAATCGAGTCTTGTGGGGAAAACTGTGCAAACCTCTGCAGAGTGTACAAACTAATCATGGTTAGCCGTGTCCCCGATTATGGACATTTTGAGTATCTAGTTCTTGGATTATCATGTTGATCTCATCACTCTTAATATAATTTGATTGGGTTTAGTGATGATGCTTAATTGGGATTGAGTTGGAGGAACCTTCTCAATGTTTAACAACCACCATGATAGTTAAATAAAATTTATTCCTTTGTTGTAGGAAAAAATTGGCTTTATGCAAAAACTGTAACCATAGAGCTTTCCACCAGCCATATATACATGTAGTGATAGCATTTATTCCATTCATTACTCTATGTGTTACATTGCCAGCATATTCCATGTGCTGACCCATTCCGGGCTGCAACGTTCATGTTGCAGACTTTTCAGATGACGAGTAAGGTGCCATCGGTCGTTGTCTTTCACTCAGGGATGTCGTTGGAGTTGATGGACTCACTTTATCTTCCAAGCTTTCCGCTATTATCGTTTTTAGATGGCCTTAAGCCATATTTATTGTAATAAGTTCTCTTTTGAGACATTCGATGTAATAAGTGTGTGATTGCTACTCTGTTATAAATCCTCAACTATTGTGTGTGTCAGCATTACCGATCCAGGGATGACACTGATGCATAGAGATCAGACTGTTTGAGGTCTGGTCGCTACAGTATCTGTCCTCCGGTACAACAGCAAGGTCGATTCCTCTTATTTGATCAACCATTCGCCATGTCAAAAATGCAGAGGGGGATGCAAGGAGCACAAGGCCTGCACATCCAAGCAAGTGGTAACATGCACTTGTACATGGAACATCCCAAGCGCAAGCAGAGCTGCAGTGAGCCTGTACAACAAGCTAGCGTAGGTCCCTCCATTTCATTTAATTCATACTGTCATGCATGTATGATTCGTGTGCAGAGGCGGATCCACAAATTCAAGTTACCAGGGGAGAACATTTAACTTAAAAAATGCAAAGGCACTTGCACTCTGGAAATCAACATAACTTGGGAAATGTGAAGCTACATGCACTTTGAAAACCAGCTAATGATCCAAAGTAGTTCAGATTATAAACACTAAATGATGCAAGCACCAAAAAACACAAAATGCAACATGGTGTACAAGGACTACAAACATGGTTTGTACGTGCTTGAATTACTCGTTCTCTGGCGGAAAATGTCGAAGTGTAATTGCACCTATAACCAGTGCGCAAACTGCATATCAATATATCTATCCTGCACAAGTATGACAATAGTTTGAAACAACAAATTAGAAAAGTATTTATGCTACGTTGTCATGATACGGGGGCTTTCTGGTAGATGGCCTCGATGTTTCCTCAAGCCATGAAAATGCACTATAATTTGCTTGTCATCAATGCCTTTAAATCTCTATGTCTCTCAACATAGAAGATGATCATTAGACACTAAATCCTTCAATGGGAGCTTGCAAAATGCTTTCATTAGATCCCTCATTAGACACTATATGTTCATCACTAGGAGCATGTAAAATGTTTGGATCAAATCCTTCATTAGCAGTCTGTTCATTAGACACTTCAGGCTCAAGAACAACATGAGCTTGTATGTCTGCACCGGAAATTTGATTAGATACATCAGATTCAGTCAGTTCAGTATTGATTGTGGGAGTTATAAAATAAGCAGAAATTGGTTTCATTTTATCATAGATTCCCTACATACAAGCAGTTTTACAACATCGTCAGGTTTAACTATTGGCCAGAAATTGAACAGTTGAATTAGATATAATCAGGGATGTGATGTACCTGCTTGTTGTGCATGCTACTCTTGCAAGCTAGGACTGTCCGTTTGCGCAAGCTCGATGCCATGCCCGTGCGGCCGCCGCTGCCTCCCATGCAGGCTACACCCAGGGTTGGATCTTCATCTTCTTGTCCTTCCATTCGCTTGAAGCCCGGTAATCGCCCTCCAATGAGGGCGCAAGGAAGTGTTGCGTCGGTCTGTCCAGCGGCGGCTAGGTTAGGAGCGAACCAGACTGGAGGCTGGAGCGAACAAATTGGGATTTTTCCTGCTGTCGATCGATATGGGAGGCGCTCGTTTGGGCCGCGAGCCTGCTATAGGGCCTGCCTTGCACTTATGTTATTGGCCCATCCAAACTGAAACATTTTTCTTCTTTTTTTACATTGCCTGCTCGTGCGTTGGGACGAACAAAACTAGCCTGGGCCAACCTGGACGACTCAAACTAGGTGCACACTTTCTAGCCACCCGAGGCGGCCGCCCATACCAGCCCCTATGGTGGCATCGCCCCTTTTTGTGTGTATGATTGGGGTAGTGAAAAATATTCCAGTGGCGCTTTTGATTTACCCACAGAATGGTTGAATTGCTTGTTTCTATGAACTGAGTTCGCCAATAATGTGAAGGATGCCAGTCTTTTCATCCTATTGTAGATTGCTTAGATCTCGATATGCCAAATGTAATCGGATGAAATATACAGTCAAAGTCAGTGTGATGTGCGTGGCTACAACTAGTCTGACTACACGTCCTCATATAACATATCAAGGACGCACCATCTTATCAGATTAACCATTTGACTTACCAATGCAGTGTGGGAAGAAATAAGTATTGGGACTACGTATCCAAGCAACTGATGCCATGGACTCTTTCGTAGAACCTTGTAAGCGAAAAAGAAGTTGCAGTGTGCCTGTACAAAGAACTAGCGTAAGTTCAGTTACCTGCTTCTCGGAATTTTAGTTAGCCACTTATTGCAAAATTATTCAATTACGTTGCTTGGCTTAATTTAGTTTGCTACTGATCACATAATGCCACAACTTGTTAATCCTATTATAGACTGCGCCTATCTATGTGTTTGATACTTACTGTTAAGAATTACCGGTTTGCCTGAACTTAAATAGCTGCTTGTTTCTTTAACTGCTTTGCTGCTACAACAACGGGTTACAATGATGTTAATAACTACTTTTCAGCATCCAGTTGAAAATATTTAATTCCTTATTTGTTTAACTGGTTTGCTGTTATAACTCCCAGTTGAGATGTTTTGCTAACTTCAACTTTTCTGAATCCAATCGGAACTTTAATGGCAAAACAGGTTAGCCCAAGATCAAACAGCGAGGTCCCCATGGACGTTGTATCATCCCAAAGCAGTGGCACCGGCCCAATCGTGCATTATGAATTGCCAACTACTCATGCTCTAGAGGCTAAACTAGTGGTAGAAAGAGATTCTGCTTCTGCACTTAGAGATGAAGTTGACATGTTGACGAAGCAAATAGCACAATCACAAGCAGTACTCAAGACAACCATTAAATATTTGGTGGATTTCAAAACGAAGCAAGCTGAGACTGACCGCATTGTTAAAGTCCTGAAGGAAAAAAGGAAATTAAATTCCCACTTGGTAAATCATAGGTGAAATGTTCTTTCCATCGTTCAATAACCTTTGTGTTGTTTGTTCATGTAATCAATCAACCCATTTGTTTTAGAGATCATGTAATAATAGTTTTTTGTTTTTTGGTTTGTAATTTTATTTGGGAACAAGTATGTATTAATTGATAGGACTCGGAGACATTTCATTTTGATTGTTGTGCCAGACCTACAAATATGCAAATCGGGCTGAATGTGCATTCAGCAATAATAGTAGTATAGATGGACCATAAGTGGCACGCATCGGAAAGGGCCAAGATTATGTAGTAGCTTGGCTAAAAAAGGATGTTGTTGTAGCAAAAAAAGTACAGCGGCATGGCTTATGTATGTTAGTTGATATTATTGATCCATACACTCTATAAGTGTTTATATGTCTGTTAGTTCTATACATTCTTGGTTGATTGACTCGGTATTTGAATCCTGATACATCGCTTGTGTACATATCTAAATGGGAGTACACATTATGTTACGTGTGACATTTGAGTTGGACATAAAGTGTTCCAAATATTTGAATTCACCTTAAATTGGATTCTAGCTTCTGAATTTGAGTATCGGCATTTGTAAACCATATTCATATATGACAGTGGAATACATCTTTGTCGTGCTTTTGAAGATATATAAAAACACATAGAATGATTTACAAAGATTCGTATAGGAATACAAAATGGATTCGACTTTAGTTGCCAGGGTAAACGTGGATGCTTATTGTCCCAAAATTCTAAAGAAGCAGCAAAATGTCCACTCCCACGTCGGCTGCCCGAAGCCAAGTGTTTGGGAGATGGAAATTACTGTCTACCCATTACACGGATAATCCATCGGCCTGATTTCCACTGCTCTCAATAGGGGTAGGTTAGTAACTTCAATTAGACGTGACACGACCGCATCTGAGCCCATTCTGACACGGTGGGCGCCAAACATGGGCGGAAAAACACATTTGATTCAAGCTCGTCCGAAAGACCTCTGTTTCTCCCTCCATTTCCCCATTCATACACGGTATGCGGCAAAACAAACTCGACTCGGCCGAAATTGATGTAGGCAAATATTTTCAATAGTGGGAGGTTTGTAACTTCACTGAGACGTGACACAACCGCCCTACCTGTCAGCCCTGTTCATACACCATGGGCGCCAACCACCCTCTCCTCCCCCAAAATCGCTCTGGGCAAATATTGGCGAGATGCGAGATTACCGTCCTATCCTCAACCGACGAGACGTCCAAATTTTAAACAGGGGCTAAGTTTGTAACGTTCCCATATTTCAGACAGGCGCGTCCCAAAAACATGGTTCCCCGTACCTCTCCATCCATTTTCTCATTCATACACCGTCCACGCTAGAACACCATCCCCACACCAGCCTCTTCCGTCCGCCACCCCATCCATCGCCGCCATCGTCCACCCCACCCATCGCCGCCGTCCTCCACCCCATCCATCGCCACAGTCCTCCACCATGCCAGAGCGCCTACCAAGACCGCGTCATCCACTGCTAGAGATGGACATTTCTCATCCACGGCAACAGACCAAGAGCCTCGCATCGCGTCCTCTCGCTTCATCGGTGCCGTCGTCCTCTTTGTCGGGGCCGCTCACACGACCTTCTCTTCCACCACAACGGGACTTATCCCCTGATGCACCTGTCTACCATCACAGATCTGCTTCAACGCCACCGACAGCCATCGCACCCCCGATGCCTACAAGGCGGCGCAAGAGAGGTGGTACTTCATATCTCCTCAACTGTTTGATCTCAACCAGAAAATAGATCATAACTTGGTTACTCTACTTTCTTTTCGGCTCTTAGAATTTAGTTCTTAGTTCAAAGCAAACAATGGATGCTAAATATCATTTCTCCAGTTTGCAGCTTCAAATCTGCCATGGCACAGCCATAATACGGTTTAATTGATCATGCTTAGGGTTTAATTGATCTTGTTGGTTCCGTGGTAGTTTCTTTAATAGAAATCGGAGGGGAAACCCTCTTTTGCTTAAAAAATATTCTTACAGTTTCCCCCTGTTATGATCACTATACGATCATAATACGTGCTTCGTGTCATAATAGCACTGCTCCACCCATCAAGCTAAACAAGCTTAGTTGTTCAAAAATGAATCTGATATTATTAGAGCAGAGTCGTTTAATTGGTCAGCTAAATATTCCTAAATTAGTTTCGAAAATGCATGTTCGCCGCTTGGGTGTGTATCTCTACCGGGTGCCCACGGTGGGATTTCGGGTCGTCCCAGGCCCCGATTCCCCTTTGTTCTATTGCGTGCTTCCGATCTCTACTCACCCCCAGCCGCCTGCCTCGCCGACGACTTGTTGTCCTCGGACGGCATGACTCTAGGAGGAGACGCCGGACTAACAGGAGGTCAGGAGCCGCTCGCTCAACAGCGTCACCGCTGCCCGGGCGCGCCGCCGTGCCTACCTTCCCAGTCCGTTCAGGTCTCAGGCATGCAGCACCCACTAAGCCAACCCGATTTATCCCGAGATACGTCCTCAATACTCAGCAGCCAATCCTCATCACCCATTTTCTAATTGATTCATTACTCATTAGGCAGGACAATCATTAGGGTTTGTTGTGTGCTAAGTGCTACCTACACTTAATGGTTCAAATGTATTTTAGTAATCTTTAGTACCTGCAAAGTTCATAGGGTTTTCAAAATTCCGGCCCTAGGAACAGACACTAGTCATTTTGGATTGTAGATCATAGTGGCATTGACCCAGATTACTACTGCAAGCCAGGTTTGTTGACAATTTTACTTGTCTTTCTTACTCATTCAATATAATATCCAATTATTCACTTTGAATAGTTGCAAACAATAAGTGCTAGACAAACTTCTTGATTCAGATTTTAGACGGTCTCTTACTGCAGTTACAATTCTGCATACTTGTCCTAGTAAGCTCATAAGTAAATGATTGATTCACTACATTTATGCTTGCCTTGTCATATTTGTTGTCAATATTCTTTTAGGGTGGACCACCCTGTCTCAAAATACTGGAACCGTAGACATGACTGAATAGTATTTCTCTATGTGATCTCTTCCATCATGTGTGGGCAAGGAACACTGCATTGTATAGAAAGAAAGTGTTATTTACAGCTTTTACATTGGCTTCGATCTTTTACATGGAATACAATCTGCCTACTTGCTTTGTGTCACACTACCAACACTCCACCCGTGAAGCTAAACATTATGCCACTCATAATTCCTTAGTTTATTTGTTCAAATACGAATTTCATATGATTCTAATGTTCCTACTTCAGTTTTGAAATGTGTGTCTACCTATTACGGAGACATAAGGGGTTGGTATTTTTGTGTGTGGTCTGGTCAGCACTGTTGGGGGTGAACTTTGCATATGCAGGGGTTTATAGGGAGACACTCTTCGAGTTGAATCCGCAATGCATTCCATAGATAATCTAACTACTTTTTATGTTTTCATGAATCTCAGACTTTGAACAGCATCATAATGATTATGAGCTTGCGCGCATGAAAATAATAAAGCAGAACAATGACATGGCTATCAAACTTGGCATTAAGGGACTGAAATAAAGTCTGGATGCAATGCAATGCAAACGCTCTCCACCTACATATTCATGCTCAGAATATGATCCTAACAGTGATTCTGAGACAGAGGGAGACCTAAGTCAATGTAGCTCCCTAGTGGAGGAGTCAGAGGCAGATGCCCTATCTTATTCACCCATCAAGGTGCTTGCTCTAACTTTCCAAGGTTATATTGGTTGCACATATCTTGCAACTGATGCTTTGCATTGCTTCTACTTTGTTGCGCTGCCATTAGCTTAGTTTACACATCGTGTATGTGAATACGCCCTGCCTATCCATTTTCAGTACATATTCCATATGTCATCATACCATATTTATCCATTCAAATGTTGTTCTTGTGTATCAGACGTTCAAAAGGAAGAGGGCGATTGCTGATCGCGGAGGAGCACAAGCAAAGTATTTGGAAAAGGTAGTGGAACCTGATAAATCAAATAGCCCATTAGGTGTAGTTGCAATATCACCTGACCCACAAAACACCCCAACTCTAGCAGACTCTAGCCCTACTACACTGGTCATTTCTGATGCCCCAACTCAGCAGACCCCAACTGCAGAAAACAGTATGATGATGCCAGTTGACATAGCACCAATTCTACAACGCAAAAACCCCATTCTAACAAAGAGTACACCAAATCCAGTTGCCAAATCCCTTTTCGAACCAGAGAGAGCCCCAATTGCAGCAAATAGGACCCATGTTCCATTTCTTCCCAGTATAGAAGACAAAGCTCATATTGTTGTCAGGAACTTTGTGCACATCTTTCCTTCATGGAAAGATTATACCGCAGACACAGAACAATTCCAGTCTTCCTCCGCAACTTACGCGTAAGTAATGTACTAATGTTATTCATGGTCATTACTACATATGTTTCTGCTGAAGAAGATACAAGATTTCAATCTTTTAAATAGGCAAGGACTAACCTGGATTGTGAAGACGAGCAAGGGTTGGTTGCACTTTTCAAGCACTTGTTGATGAAGTATCGTTCCTACCTGAGGCAAGCGCACTTTGTTGGCAAGCCTCTAAATGAAATTTCTGTAAAGTCTTTGGTGCTACATTTATCTGACAATGACTGGAATAATCTTGTTACACATTGGTCTCGGCTGCAGCGTAAGGTACTGTCTATGATATCACATCACAATTTGAACTACATTTCTGCATTTGCCTTAACGTCTCACTTGTATGAAAACTGTTAGCAGAAGAACATTCATTCTCAAGGGACCACCGAATCTCGCAACTATACCGCACACTGCATTGCTCTTGTGAGTACCTCTTTCCCTGTATGACCATACTTACTTTTAGTTGTTTGATTATGTAGCATCACTGCACATGTTAGCCTCATTATCGTCCATTTGGTGGACATTATAAGATCCTATGGACTCTTACATAAATTTAGAATCAACCCAATGCTTTTGAAGAGGTTTAGCTCTGCAGTCCTCTTGTAAGGACTAAACGTCGTCTATCACTGTACTTATATTAACAGCTACTCCCTCCGTCCCATAATATAAGAACATTTTGTACAGTACACCAGTGTTCAAAACACTCTTGTATTATGGGAAGAGGGATTGTTTCATTGTGTAGCATTCTGCATCTTATCTCCCTCGCCCACCATTCACTAAAAAAGATCAGATCTATATTTAATCTTACCAAAAAGTAGAATACACAGACAATGCCAGTGCAGAAGTGTAGCCCATTGCTCTTGTCAGTACATTTTGTCCAATAACACTTGTACTTCCAGGGATTGGTAGTTGATTATGTAGCATCAATCTGCATCTTATCTTCATTATCCCGTGCTGAAATTCTTGAGTTATCCTTCCCTTGACATGGAGAAGGGCATTATAAAGCCGGTGTTAACTGTTAGTGTAAGTACATGCAATGTTTATGGAGAAGATTATGTGCTGAAATTCTTGAGTTATCCTTCCCTTGACATGGAGAAGGGCATTATAAAGCAGGTGCTAACTGTTAATGTAAGTCAGTCCTTCTAAAGCCTTTATCCTCAACTGTTGTTTAATTTGCTCATACTCCCTATCATTTACTGCTATTTAGTTTGCTATTTCTATCAAAATGCATGTTCGCAAGAACCATAAGTTCTAAGTTTTACTTGTAAAACCAAATTCCTTATTCATACCATGCACATTACTCAATACTCCCTATATGTATGCTTGTTTTTGTGGATCTATAATCCAGTGTGTGGTGAAGCAGCCCGCGTTTGCACCTTGTCATGTCCTGTATTATCTTACTGATGTGGCTGATGATATGAACAACATGCCATGCACATTAACCAAAATAGATACAATGATTGTCTTTGCCCTTCATCTATGCTTGTTATGTTGACATGGTAATCCAGTAGTGTGGTGAAGCTCCCCACATTATGAACAATGCCAAATTATGCTATTGATATTTTGAACTTACTCTTTATTTTCTAATTTGAAATTGGATGGAATTGACAGCACAGTTATCATCTTTGTTTATACACGTGCAAAACATGTCATCTCTCTGCTTGTTTCAGGGTGATATGCCTGATGGCATGCACAAGTCTGCTGAAGGCTGTGAGACAAACGCAAGATATATTGCAATAAAGAAGGCAAAACATCTTGAAAGTCTTGTCTTGATGCAGTGTTCAAGTTACTTGAGACTAGCAGTCAGACAAGCTCACAGAATTCGTTGTCTGAATCAGTTCGACTTCTTCGGTCCCAAGTTCTAGCAGAAAGGCATTCTGCAACTCAACTTTGACTTGAAGTCCTATCTCTAAGAAAGATTGCAGAGAACACCAATGAGAACTTCATCACTAAACAGCTAAACCTGGAAGCTATGACCGATATGCTAGGCTGGTCTCACAGCCTTGCTCAACAGCTTCTGCAGCAGTTCTCGTGCAAGGCTAACCTTTCTTGAACTGTCTTGGAAGTGGTCTCGGTACAATATTATTTTGTTATGCTGCAATGGTGCCCAGTTTTTGTAATCTGCTTCTTCGTTGCGCTTTATGATCACTGGTGGCGAACTTCGATGCCCAGTGGATGTAATATACCATAAATCCTTTATTGTATAGTGTAGGTTTATTCTCAGTTACTATGTCATAATTTCTTTATTATATAGAGTAGGTTTGTTCTTAATTCCTACTAGTTACTGCCATTCGCTATCTGAAAAAAAATCTGATGTAGTCAACTAGGTAGAAACATTCGCCTCTAACGGGCCTGGTTTTTAGCGGGCCACAATTGGGTCGGCCTGCATCTTTCTTGGGCCCAAATGATTGGGGCCTTCACGCTTTGCGCCAGGCCCACAACTTACACTGGCCTATATTTTAGTTGGGCCTTTTGTGGACCCAGCGCATAGTTTGGCCCAGGTAGCATTGGGCCATTAACAGGCTGAGTATTCTACTGGCCTGTTACTGCCCAGATGAAACCATGGGCCTTTAGAAGGCCGAAATGCATGTTGGGCCTCAATTTTCACTAGTCGTTGACGGGCCTTCAGTAGGCTGAAATGTAGACCGGGCCTTTTTGGGCCCAGTTTTATGACGGGCCGTTACCAGGCCGAATCATATCTCGGGCCTTAGTTGGCCCACTGATATCATCGGCCTTTAAGAGGCCGAAAGCTTAGTACAGGCATCAACGGGCCGAATTATACGACAGGCCTTTAACAGGCCCAAAGTCACGTTGGGCTTAACTGTTGCCACCTTTATCATGGGCCATTAGTGGGCCTGATGTCCTGTCGGACCATATATGGCCCATGGGTAGCACGGGCCATTCCCAGGGCGAAAGTCACATGGGGCTGAAATGGGCCCATGTCTACATCGGGCCTCTAACAGGCCGAAAGTCACTAGGCTGTAATTCGGCCCAAATATTCGGCGAACAATTAACGGGCCAGATCTGGCTTCGGGTCGTAAATGGGCCTTTATTAAACAGGTCGTTATTGGGCTGGCCCACTAGTACGTGAGTAAGTATTACGGGCCTTTGACTGGGCCGGCCTTTTTAACCTATATGGGCCTTTGTTGGGCCCCGCCACGTGTCGACATATCATAGGCATGTCTCCTCCAATGGATGGGCGACATCTGGCCCATTGACGAGCTAACACTTGTTTCCTCCGGCCAATCAGAATTTTACACGTGGAAATTTCCCATTGGTCCGGGTTGTTAACGGGTTATCGAATCCAAAATCGGACCCAATAGCTTAACGGCGTTCTGTTACGGTGGATGCCACGTGTCGGTCACCCTTGACGAAAGCACTTCTGTGACGCATGATTTATCATCATGGAAGTGGACACTTCTGTGATGATAATTTTGGTAATGTCATGGAACACTTCTACGACAGCACAGGTATGACTATCTTGACTCTGTCATAAAATTGCCATGGATGTACATGCATGACAAAAAACGCAACCTACTGTGACAAACACGTATCATCACGGAAGTGTTTTTTTTTTTGTAGTGAACCCGGTCTGGGTGGAGCACTCCATCAACATCATGGAGTTATTGCTTGTCGAGGAGAAGTACAAGGTGGTTGGGTTCGACCTCGAGTACACCCGCGCTCGTGTAAGGTCTCGTCCTGAGGTCGCTGTCGCCCATATGTGCATGCGCAACCATGTCCTCATCTACCACTACTGCCTGGCCACAAGGCATTGCAAGCATTTTGCCAGGTTTGTCAACAGCTCCCACTACATGTTTGCTATGGTGGACATCACCAACGATGTCAAGGTGCTCAAGAATTCGGGCATCGCCTGCCAAAATCTTGTCGACATCCAGGGCCAATACAAGATCTGGGGCAGCAAGGACCATGAGAAGGACACACTGGTTCACCTTGCCGAGGGCATCATCGACCCCTACTACAAAGACATGAAGGATTCCTGCAACAAGAACAAGCGTGCCTAGCTCTCGGCCTGGATGGAGAAACTCGGCAAAGCTCACGTCATGTACGCGACCAAGGAGGCGTACACGTGCTACGACATGTACAGGCGGATCGTTGACATGAGAAAGTTCCTCCTTCCCCAAAACGGCCAGGGATCCAGCCGGAAGCAGAAGAATGGCAAGCGTCGTTGCAACAAGAAGTAGATGATTAGATCCTTGTTTCTCCTAGTTTAGTATGCATGTAATTGTTTACTTTGGTGTGTGAAAATGTTATGTGTGTAGTCACTTGCGTAATTGTATGCTTAATTTGGTTATGCAATGTTGTCTTTTTAAGTATATATGTTGATGCTCTGTAGACAGAGCAAATAACATCGCACACGGACTAAACAATGGAACCCATCGGTGATGATTTCATCAATCACTGACAATTGTATACCAGCAATCGTTTGCTCACAACACACACGGCTTGTTAACAGGAATCGTATGTGTTGTTATTGGTCTGCCCACACATTTACGATTACAGACCTATTTGCCATGTATCACACAATCTTGTTAAGTTGAACCGTTTTTGTTCTCTTGGCTCAACGCAAACAGTTCATCAGAGTGAACTGTATGCCGTATATTGCACACACCTTCATCTGGCTGCCCTTTTCTATTATTCCGCCTCATCACAAACAGTTCATCTGAGTGAACCGTATGCTCTACATCACACACGCCTTCATCTGGCAGCCCATTTCTTTTGTTCCCCCTCATCACAACCAGTTAATTGAACTGAACTGTATGCCCTGAATCACAACGCAACCAAAATCTGAACCGTGTCTGATGCATCCGTCATCACAAACATTTTGCACCTTTTTTGACGTTTTTTTACACCACCGTTGCGATTATTGCATCACACACAATTTCTTCGAAGGGTCTCTGATCGTAGTGTTGCGTTAGCAGCATCCTGCAGTAGTGTTTAACCCACATGGTGGACCCATATTCCACAACTCCACAGGATCGAAACCTGAATCTCCTGTACACCCCCAGTTTCTAAAGTTATCCCTCGCGCGTGGCCTCGTATGTAATTCATGGGCCACCTTCCTAGTGATCCATTCTGGTAAGAGACGCAATACTCAATCTCATTGCTCTGGACCCCTTCTGCACGTTGTTTTAGACATCGAATGGTTAACTATCCGTTTGAAACTTCTCATGGTACCTTTTTACTTTTCTCTCGATATCTTCTTAAGTTTAATTTCAAGAGATACTTATGCTTCTTCCCCTGAGTTAACTGTCTGATGCTCAATTTTGTTAGAATCCGTTCTTATAGAGTTTTCCCCTCTTATCCTTTCATAAGTACGGTGAAGATCCTGAAGGAAGGAAGACAACTTCATCATGATGCATTGATACATAGGAATGAAGACATCAACGCTATGGATCGACCTCTTCGAGAAGAGAAACCAAGACCGAGAAGATTCGTTAGAATTTCATAACCAGACCTTTCCCCCATTTTCCACCTCTTAAATCTTGGGACAAGATTTCTTGCAGTAGAGGAGAATTGTAACGCCCGGATAATTAAGCTACAGTAAACCTCTTTTAATGATGCCACATCACCATGATTACTGTTGCTAATCTCGTGTTTGTTCAGAACTGATCCCAATTCAAATTTGAATTAATGGAAAACATTAAAACTAAAATGTTCGGTTTGTGGCAAATAATCCATACATTGTATTGGTGAAGAAGCCACACTTATGTAAAGTATTTAAATGCACTATAGTTGTTAAAACAGTAGGTAAAAGCAACTATTTCAATAGCATTTATAATTAATAAATATCAAACTAAGTTATTTGGGGACTATACTTCTTATGACTGTGGACTAAGTTGAAATACTAATATTAGATGCTAAGTGTATATTTTACAAAACAACTAAAGTAATAGAAAACAAAACTAAAACAGAAAAGAGATAAAAATAAGCAAAAAGCAAAACAAAATAATAAGCAAGTGGACCTCCCCTGGCCCAACTGGGCTTTAGCCCAGCTGGCCGGCCCACCCCTGGCCTACACATACCCCCACTACTGAAACCCCAACCACCGACACCCACACTCCCCCACACTCGCTCGCCGCCCAGAGGGCCACATCGCAGGAGCCCCACGCCGCCTCGACTCCGTCGACGAGTGTCGTCCCCATCCTCCTCCCCAAGGGCCTCCCTCGAGCCTCGCTGCCCCCCTGGTCTGTACATCGCCTGTGAGGACCCCAACCCCCCTCTTCT